>NC_049901.1:33397029-33697029 GCF_001411555.2 Juglans regia | reverse complement strand
TATGACTCTGACTACTATGCTTACTCTAACTCCATTCTCCCTCCTCTAGGCTCTTCATCTTCATCTCATCGTTCCTCCACTCCTCCTCCTCCACCAAGTCCTACTACAACTCTTACTCCAACTCCAACTCCTACTTGTACTCCTACTTACTCCAACCCCCTTCTCACTCTTCTACGTATTGTCTTCATCTTCTTCTCATCTTTCCACCACCTCCTCCTCCCTCCACCCTCCTCTTCGTCATACTCCTACTCCTACTCCTACTCCTAATCTTACTCCGACTCCGACTCCGACTCCGACTCCTGCACCTACTTCAACTCCCTTCTCACTTTTCTACACAGTCTCTCCATCTTCTTCTCATTCTTCAACTAGCTCCTCCTCCTCTTCCTACTCTTGCTCCAACTCCCTACTCTCATTTCTTCGCATTCCCCTCATCCTCTTCATTTTGCTTTGCTTTGGGTTGGTGTGGGTGTGGTTGTGCGTGCATATGCAAGGGGGTGAGTGTGCGTGTGGTTCTCTCTGTGTGTGTGGTATTCGATTGAAACTATATGTAGGACGAACTCAGCTTGGACAATCTACAAGTTCTACAAGCATGCAAAGGTAATGTCTAATACTATTTAGCAGTGCTTCACTATTTTCTCTCTCTATTTATCTTCATGTGTATTATTTACTCCCTTGAAACTGTATCTTGGAGGAACTACAATTAGTGGTCACCAGGCTCTATAGGTGTTTTTTTAATACATTTACACTATTTTGCAAAGCAAATACGTGTTTTGTTTGCTTTTTGCATTATAGACAATATCTATGACAAGGAACATGTTTTTTGACCTTTCTTCCATCATATAAGAATCTTCGTGCATGGATTTTACTGTAGCAGTTGCGTCCAACATTCTGATGGCTTCAATAAGGTATAATTTATTAATCAATGTTTATTTTTAGTATAACGTACTCATTGCTTCAGTAATTTTTCATTTAAATTTATTTTATTAACCTAAAAATTATAAATCATCTCCTTTATTTTTCTCATCTTCTGTCATTCCTCTTCGTCGTTGATGTCTTCATTTTCATCATCCCGCTTCTACTCCTTTCTTTACTTCTTCTCCTTCCACTTCTGCTTCACTGCCTCTTCGTCCTTCCTCTTCCTCCCCTTCGACTCTGACTACGACTTTGATTGTTAACGCTTACTCTAATTCCCTTGTCCCTCCTCTATGCTCTTCATGTTCATTTCATCATTCCTCTACTCCTCATCCTCCTTCCTCCTACTCCTAATCCTACTCCAACTGGAACTCCCTTCTGACTCTTCTACGTATTCTTTTCATTTTTTTCTCATCCTTTCACAACCTCCTCATTCGTCCTTCCTCCTCCTCCTCCCTCCTACTCTGACTCCGACTCCTATGCCAACTCCAACTCCCTTCTCACTCTTCTATGCATTCTCTTCATATTCTTCTCATTCTTCCACCACCACCTCCTCTAACTCCTCCTCCAACTCCTACTCCGGCTACAACTCCTTACTCTCATTTCTTTGCATTCTCCTCATCCTCTTCATTTTGCTTTGGTTTTGGGTGCGTGTGGGTGTGAGTGTGAGTGCATGTGCGTCCTTGTTCGCGTATGTGCATGTGCGCGTGGTATTTGATTGAAATTGTATGTAGGAGGAGCTCGGCTTGGACATTGACAAGTTCTACAAGCATGTAAATGTATGTCTATTACTATTTAGCAATGCTTCATCATTTTCTCTCTCTATTAATCTTGTGTATTATTTTTAGTTGAAACTATATCTTGGAAGAACACCAATTAGTGGTCACCAGGCTCTATAGGTGTTTTTTTAATACAGGCATACTATTTTGTAGGTTTGTTTGTTATTTTTTTGCTTTACAGACAATCTCCATGACAAGGAACATGAATTTTACTATAGTAGTCTCGTCCAACATTCTGATGGCTTCAATAACGTATAATTTATTTATCAATGTTTACTTTTAAAATTATGTTCTTTTTTAGTATATCGTACTTATTGCTTTAGTAATTTTTCATTTACTTGGGACTATTTAAATTTATTTATTAACCAAAAAATTATAAATTTTCTCCTTCATTTTTCTCATATTCTCTCATTCTCCATTGTTGTTGACGTCTTCATTTTCATCATCATCTTCTTCTACTTTGTCCTTTACTTCATATCCTTCTGCTTCTGCTTCTTCTTCTCCTCCTCCTCCTCCTATTCCGACTCCAACTCCAACTCCGCCTCCGACTCCGACTCTAACTTTGACTGCTACGCTTACTCCAATTCCCTTCTCCCTCTCTACGCTCTTCATCTTAATCTCATCCTTTCTCTACTCCTCCTCCTCCTCCTCCTCCTACTCTTATTCCAACTCCCTTCTCACTCTTCAACGCATTCTCTTCATCTTCTTCTCATCCTTATACCACCACCTCCTCCCTCCTCTTCCTCTTACTTCGACTCTTATGCCTACTCAAACTCTCTTCTCACTCTTCTACGCAATCTTTTCATATTCTTCTCATTCTTCCACCACCATCTCTTCCTACTCCCACTCCTCCTCAAACTCCTATTCTTGCTCCTATTCCCTACTCTCATTTATTCTCTTCATTTTGCTTTGGTTTTGGGTGCGTGTGGGTGTGAGTGAGAGAGTGCATGTGCAGGGGTAGGTGTTCGTGTTCGTGTGCGTGTGGGTGGGTGGGTGAGTATGACTCTTTGTTCGTGTGTGCTTGTGGTTGGGTGCTTGCGTGTGGTATTTGATTGAAATTGTATGTAGGAGGAGCTCAGCTTGGACAAGTTCTACAAGCATGCAAAGGTATTATTTAGCAATGCTTCATCATTTTGAAATTTTCACTCTCTATTTATCTTTATGTGTATCATTTACTCTGTTGAAACTGTATCTTGGAGAAACTCCAATTAGTGGTCACCAGGCAAGGTGTTTTTTTTATACATGTACACTATTTTCCAAAGCAATTGCTTTTTTTGTTTGTTTTTTGCATTACAGACGATATCTATGACAATGAACATATTTTTTGACCTCTGTTCAATCATATAAAAAGCTTAATGCATGAATTTTACTGTAGCAGTTGCGTTCAACATTCTAATGGCTTCAATAAGGTATAATTTATTTATCAATATTTACTTTTAAAATTATGTTCTGTTTTAGTATAACATACTCAATGCTTCAATAATTTTTCATTTACTAGGGACTATTTAAATTTATTTTTTTAACCTAAAAATTATAAATTTTTTCCTTCATTTTTTTCATCTTCTCACATTCTCTGTCGTCGTCGACGTCTTCATTTTCGTCATCTTCTTCTTCTACTCCTTCCTTTACTTCTTCTCCTTCCGCTTCTGCTTCTCTTTCTTTGCCTCATCCTCCTTCCTCATCCTCCACCTATTCCGACTGCAACTCCAACTTCAACTCCGACTTCGGCTCTGACTCTCATCTTTCCTCTTCTCCTCCTCCTCTTCCTACTCCTACTCCTACGTCTACTCCGACTCCAACCTCCTTCTAGCTCTTCTACGCATTCTCTCCATCTTTTTCTCATCCTTCCACCACTTTTTCCTCTTTCCTCTTTCCTCCTCCCTCCTCTTCCTCCTACTCCGACTCCTACTCCTACTACAACTTTGACTCCTATGCGTACTCCAACTCCCTTCTCACTCTTCTATGCATTCTCTTCATATTTTTCTCATTCTTCCACTAGCTCCTCCTCCTGCTCCAACTACTTACTCTCATTTCTTAGCATCCCCCATCCTCTTCATTTTGCTTTGCTTTGGGTGCGCATGGTTTTGAGTGTGGTTGTGGGTGTATGTGCAAGGGGGGGTGAGTGTGTGCGTGGGTCGATGGGTCAATATGGGTGAGTGTGCGTGCTTGTTTGCGTGTGCGCGTGTGTGTGTGTGGTATTCGATTGAAACTATATGTAGGAGGAACTCAGCTTGGACATATACAAGTTCAAGAAGCATGCAAAGGTAATGTCTATTACTATTTAGCAGTGCTTCAAAATTTTTTCTCTCTATTTATCTTTATGTGTATTATTTACTTGATTGAAACTGTATCTTGGAGGAACTCCAATTAGTGGTCACTAGACTCTATAAGTGTTTTTTAATTACATGTACACTATTTTGCAAAGTAGTTGCATTTTTTGTTTGTTTTTTGCTTTACAGACAATCTCTATGACAAGGAACATGATTTTGACTGTAGCAGTTGCGCCCAACATTCTGATGACTTCAATAAGGTATAATTTATTTATCGATGTTTACTTTTAAAATTATGTTCTATTTTAGTATAACGTACTCATTGCTTCAATAATTTTTCATTTACTTGGGACTATTTAAATTTATTTATTAACCTAAAAATTATAAATTTTCTCCTTCATTTTTCTCATATTTTCTCATTCTTCGTCATCGTCTACATCTTCATTTTCATCATCTTCTCCTTCTACTCCTTCCTTTACTTCTTCTCCTTCTGCTTCTGCTTCTCCGCCTCCTCCCTCCTTTCTCATCCTCCTTTTATTCCGACTCCGACTATATGACTTTGACTGCTACGCTTACTCCAATTTCCTTCTCCCTCTTCTACGCTCTTCATCTTCATCTCATTTTTCCTCTACTCCTCATCCTCCTCCTCCTACTCCTACTCCTACTCCAACTCCATTCTCACTCTTCAACGCATTCTCTTCTTCTTCTTCTCATCCTTCCACCACCACCTCCTCTCCTCCGCCTTCCTCCTTCCTCTTTTATCCTTCTTCCTCCTCCACCCTCCACCCTCCTCCTCCTACTTCGACTCGTACACCTACTTTAACTCACTTCTCACTCTTTTACGCATTCTCTTCATATTCTTCTCATTCTTCCACCACCACATCCTCCTACTCCTACTCCTCAAACTCCTTATCTGTCTCCTAATTCCTGCTCATTCTCCCTACTCTCATTTCTTCGCATTCTCTTCATCCTCTTCATTTTGCTTTGGTTTTGGGTGCATGTGGGTGTGGGTGTGAGTGCATATGCAGGGGAAGGTGTTTGTGTTCATGTGCATGTATGGGTGGGTGGGTGAGTGTGCGTCCTTGTTCGCGTGTGCATCTGGTTGTGTGGTTGTGTATGGTGGTATTTGATTGAAATTGTATATAGGAGAAGCTCAGCTTGGACATCAACAAGTTCTACAAGCATGCAAAGGTAATGCCTATTACTATTTAGCAATGCTTCATCATTTTCTCTCTATTTATCTTTATGTGTATTATTTACTCGGTTGAAACTGTATCTTGGAGGAACTCCAATTAGTGGTCATAGGCTCTATAGGTGTTTTTTAATATATGTACACTATTTTCCAAAGTAATTGCTTTTTTTGTTTAATTTTTTGCATTACAGGTAATATCTATGACAATGAACATATTTTTTGACCTCTGTTCAATCATATAAAAAGCTTCATGCATGAATTTTACTGTAGTAGTCGCACTCAATATTTTGATGGCTTCAATAAGGTATAATTTATTTATTAGTATTTACTTTTAAAATTATGTTCTTTTTTAGTATAGTGTACTCAATACTTCAATAATTTTTCATTTACTAGGGACTATTTAAATTTATTTTATTAACCTATAAATGATAAATTTTCTCTTTCATTTTTCTCATCTTCTCACATTTTCCGTCGTTGTCAACATCTTTATTTTTGTCATCTTCTTCTTCTACTCCTTCCTACTTCTTCTCCTTCCGCTTCCGCTTCTGCTTCTCCGTCTCCTCCTTCCTTATCTTCCACCTACTCCGACTTCAACTCCAACTTCAACTCTAACATCGGCTTTGATTGATATGCTTACTCTAACTCCCTTCTTCCTCCTCTTCTATGCTCTTCATCTTCTTCTCATCCTTCCTTTTCTCCTCCTACTCGTACTCCTACACGTAGTCCTACTTTGACTCCGACTCCGACTCCTACTCCTACTCCTACTCCAATCATCGTCTCACTCTTTTACGCATTCTCTCCATCTTCTTCTCATCCTTCCACCACCTCGTCCTCATTCTTCCTTCCTCTTTCCTCCTTCGTCCTCCCCCTCCCCCTCCTCATCCTCTTACTCTGACTCCTACTCCCTACTCCTACTCCAACTTCTACTACAATCCCGACTCCAATGCGTACTCTAACTCCTACTCCTACTACAACCTTGACTCCAATGTGTACTCCTACTCCTTTTCTCACTCTTCTATGCATTCTCTTCATCTTTCTCATTCTTCCACTAGCTCCTCCTCCTCCTGCTCCAACTCCTTACTCTCATTTCTTTGCATTCCCCTCCTCCTCTTCATTTTGCTTTGCTTTAGGTGCGCGTGGTTTTTTGGGTGTGGTTGTGCGTGCATATGCAAAGGGTGAGAGTGTGTGTGTGGGTCAGTGGGTCGGTGGGTCAATGGGTGAGTGTGCATGCTTGTTTGCGTATGCGTGTGGTTTTCTCTGTGTGTGTGGTATTCGGTTGAAACTATATGTAGGACGAACTTGGCTTGGACAATCTACAAGTTCTACATGCATGCAAATGTAATGTCTATTACTATTTAGCAGTGCTTCATTATTTTCTCTTTCTATTTATCTTCATGTGTATTATTTACTCCCTTGAAACTGTATCTTAGAGGAACTCCAATTAGTCCACTCACAAGCTCTATAGGTGTTTTTTTAATATATGTACACTATTTTACAAAACAGTTGCATTTTTTATTTATTTTTTACATTATAGACAATATCTATGACAATGAACATGAATTTTATTGTAGTAGTCGTGTCCAACATTCTGATGGCTTCAATAAGGTATAATTTATTTATCAATGTTTATTTTTAATATTATGTTCTTTTTTAATATAACGTACTCATCGCATCAGTAATTTTTCATTTACTAATATTTAAATTTATTTTATTAACCTAAAAATTATAAATCTTCTCCATTTTTCTCATCTTCTCTCATTCCTCTTCGTTGTCGATGTGTTCATTTTCATCATCTTCCGCTTGTACTCCTTTCTTTACTTCTTTTCATTTCGCTTCCGCTTCTCTGCCTCCTCCTCCTCCTTTCTCATCCTCTTCCTACTCCGACTCCAACTGCAACTCTGACTCTAACTACGACTACGACTTTGACTGCTATGCTTACTGCAATGCTTACTGCAATTCCCTTTTCCCCTCTCTAAGCTCTTCATTTTCAACTCATCCTTCCTCTACTCCTCATCCTCATCCTCCTCCTTCTACTCCTACTCCTACTCCTACTCCAATTCCCTTCTCACTATTCAACGCATTCTCTTCATCTTCTTCTCATCCTTCCACCACTTCCTTCCTCTAACTCTCTTCTCACTCTTCTACGCATTCTCTTCATATTCTTCTCATTCTTCCACCACCACCTCCTCCAACTCTTACTCCTCCTCCGACTCCTATTTCTGCTCCAACTCCATACTCTCTCATTTCTTCGCATCCTCCTTCTCTCCTCTTCATTTTGCTTTGGTTTTGGGTGCGTGTGGGTGTGGGTGTGAGTGCATGTGCGGGGTAGGTGTTCGTGTTCGTGTGCGTGCATGTGGGTGGGTGAATGTGCGTCCTTGTTCTCGTGTGTGCGTGGTTGTGTGTGGTATTCGATTGAAATTGTATGTAGGAGGAGCTCAGCTAAGACATCGACAAGTTCTGCAAGCATGCAAAGGTAATGTCTATTACTATGTAGCAATGCTTCATCATTTTCTCTCTTTTGATCTTTATGTGTATTATTTACTTGGTTGAAACTGTATCTTGGAGGAATTCCAATTAGTGGTCACTAGGCTCTATAGGTGTTTTTTAAATACAACTACACTATTTTGCAAAGCAATTACTTTTTTTTGTTTAGTTTTTGCATTAGAGGTAATGTTTATGACAATGAACATATTTTTTGACCTTTGTTCAATCATATGAGAAGCTTAATGCATGAATTTTACTGTAACAGTCGTGTCTAACATTCTGATGGCTTCAATAAGGTATAATTTATTTATCAATGTTTACTTTTAAAATTATGTTCTTTTTTAGTATAACGTACTTCTTGCTTCAGTAATTTTATATTTAATAGGGACTATTTAAATTTATTTTATTAACCTAAAAATTTTAAATTTTCTCCTTCATTTTTCGCATCTTCCCCCATTCTCCCTCGTCATTTTCGTCTTCATTTTCATCATCTTCTTCTTCTACTCTATTTACTTTTTCTCATTCTGCTTCTGCTTCTGCTCCTCCTTCCTCATTCCCTCATTCTCCCCCAACTCCAAGTTCAACTTCGACTTCGGCTCTGAATGCTACGCTTACTCCAACTCCCTTCTCCCTCCTCCTCTACACTCTTCATCTTCTTCTCATCCTTCCTCTTCTCCTCCTCCTACTCCTACTCCAACCCCCTTCTCACTCTTCTACTCATTATCTTCATCTTCTTCCCATCCTTCCACCACCTCTTCCTCTTACTTCCTTCATCTTTCTTCCTTTTTCCTCCACCTCCCTCCGCTTCCGCCCACTCTGATTCCTACTTCAACTCCTACGTCTACTCCAACTCCCTTCTCCCTCTTCTACGCATTCTCTTCATCTTCTTTTCATCCTTCCATCACCTCCCTCCTCCTTCCTTCTTCCTCTTTCCTCCTTCTTCCTCCTCCTCCCTACTCTTCCTCCAACTCCGACTCTGACTCCTACACGTAGTGCAGCTCCATTCTCACTCTTTTATGCATTCTCTTCATATTCTTCTCATTCTTCCACCACCACCTCCTCCTCCTCTAACTCCTCCTCCGACTCCTACTCCTGCTCCAACTCGCTACTCTCATTTCTTCGTTTTGCTTTGGTTTTGGGTGTGTGTGGGTGTACGTGTGAGTGCATGTGCAATGGTAGGTGTTCGTGTTCATGTGCGTGTGGGTGGGTGGGTGAGTGTGCATCCTTGTTAACATGTGCGCATTGTTGTTTGCTTGTGTGTGGTATTTAGTAATGCTTCATCATTTTCTCTCTCTATTTATCTTTATGTGTATTATTTATTCAATTGAAACTTTATATCTTGGAGGAGCTCCAATTTGTAGTCACCAGGGCTCTATAGGTGTTTTTTTATTGTAGCAATCGCGTCCAACATTCTGATGACTTCAATAAGGTATAATTTATTTATGACATGAAAGGTCCTTAGAAGTGGATCTTGCTCAAAGTGAAGTTTGAGAAATCTGCTATAGTTGAACTGAGATGAGCTTCATCCTATATCTTTCATGTAAAAAAACCATTGTTTTCAATTGTTTTGGTCATCTTAATACTGTTGCAAATCATAATATCCTAGATCAATGCATGAGTTTAAATTGTAATATCAACCACATGAACTCATGCCTTCTTCTAAATCATTATGCAAGGCATGGTCATCTTAAGAGTTAAGCCGCGCTAGAGATACTTCAGTCGCCTCCTTGGGGGTAGAGGACGAAAGCATTTTGCTAACCTGCCTTTGTGCCCCTCCAAGTAGCTCCGTGGTCGTGGAGTTTGAATATAAGTAATCTGGGCTACTTTTTGCTCCAATGGGGGCCGAGATAGGTTATTCGGGTAGCTGTGGGGCTGATCCCGCTCTTCCCTGTGGGGAGACAAGGCCTCTTGCTCGACCCATCTCCTTGGGCTTCGTGGAGGTAGGTCGTCCGGGCAGTTTGGAATTGGACCCACTCCCGCCCATTGACATTGCATACTTAATTCCTGATTGAAAGATAAACATGTCATTATAACTTTATCATTAGCTTTGGAGGACTTAGAGTTCTCAAACCTGGGCCTTCTAGCCTGTGATGTGATTTGTTTGCTGCTTTTATTGGGTTGTTACTGTCAACATTCCTTGGTGCAATATTTGGGGCGGTTGAAGGACTTGGCCCACGGGGTGGTAATTTATTCGGGTAGTTTGGAACTAAACCCACTCCTACTCGTTGACAACGTGTAGTAGGGGTGCTACTTGCACCACACGGTGCGGGGTAGCCCGCCCCCCGCCCTGCATGGGGTGAATTCCCAATCTGCTCCGCCTCATATCTACTTAAAAAATAGACTACATTTCACTAGGTTTAAAAATTATTTATAGGTCCAAAAGTGATTAAAAATAAATTTTTAGACCCAAATTGTAAATTTAAATTTTGTAAATACGACTATAATTTAAAAACTAATTTGGTAGTGCATATTTTGTGTAAGTTGTAGTGTATTAGTTTTTTAATTTGCTAGTGTATACTTTGTGAGCAAACCAATTGTAATATATATTTATCTGTACACAATTTGTAAAATATAAATATATATTTATGTTTTTATATATAAATATAATATATATATAAACATGTAAGCAGGGGTGAGGTTGGGCCCTCCCGTTGGGCGGGTTGGGGCGGATGCCGGGGGGGAGGGGGGTTTGTAGCGAGGTGTGCGACGCTGCTGTGCATTTCTATCGTGTAGTCTGTTATTTAGCTAGGCTATTCGGCTTTCGAGGTGGTGCACCTATTGTTTCGGTTAGTCGAAAGACTAGGCCTTCACTCCATCAGGGAGAAGTCGATATGTCTCAAGTCAAACCACCACTTTGATTCCCTGAGGAGGTAACTTCTTCGGACGACCGTGGGGCCAGTCCACCTCTTTTGCTATGATGGGAGTCAGGGTAGGTATACAGGTAGTCGAAAGGCTGGACTCTCGCTCTCCTCCACGGGAGGGTTCGAGTGGCCTCTAGCTCAGCTCACCCCTACTATCCCGCTATGAGGTAATTTGTTCGGGCAGTCTGAGATTGAACCAGCTCCCTCTTGTTGACATCGCAGGGAAAGGTAAGATTTGGGTCAGGCTGGCGCTGAACCCACTTTTCATTTGCAGCGGAAGTCGGGGTAAGTATATGGATCGCCGGGGGAGCTGGACCCACTCTCCTCCGCGGGAGGGGTAGAGTTGTCTCAGGTGTGATTCATCCTTTTAAATCTCGCAAGGAGATAAGTTTTTAGGCAATTTGCAACTAGACCCGCTCTCGTTTGTTGTCGCTTACGAGGAAGGTAAGTTTTCATCTTCGGACAGCTGATGACTGGCCCGCACTCTGCCGCGGGAGGGATAAAGCAGCCTTAGGCATTACACTCATACCTTTGGTAGCCCGTATGGGTGGTAAGTTCAACAGCGATTGGTCCACTCTTCGCTGTGATAAGGGTTGGGCTAAGGTTTTCAGGCTGCCGATGGGGCATGACCCGCTCTCCATCCCGGGAGGGGTTGGGTGGCCTTTAGCCTAGCTCTCCCCTAGACCTCGCGGGAGGTACGTAAGCTGCTCGGTTAGTTTGAGACTAAACCCGCTCCCACTCGTTGATATCGCAGGGAAGGTAAGTTTTGGGTCACACTAGCACTGAGCCAGCCCACTATTCGTTGCAATGGAGGTTGAGGTAAGTTGCTCAGGCCACCGTGGGGGCAAGATTTGCTCTCCATCGCGGGATGAGTAGAGCTGCTTTCGGCCTAACTCTCTCCTTGATCCTGCAAGAGGTATGCTGTTCTGGCAGTTTGTGATTGGACCCACTCCCGCCAGTTGACACTCGCAAGGAATGTAAGTTTTTGTCTTCGGGCTACTAAGGGCTAGCCCGCACTTCACCGCGGGAAGATGAAGCAGCCTCTAGCGTACTCATCCCTTTGGTACCCCGTGGGGGAGGTAACTTTTTTGGACAACAATGTGGCTGGTCTGCTTTTCGCTGCGATAGGGGGTCGGGATAAATTGTTCAGGCCGTCAGGGGGGGGAGGACCCGCTCTCCATCTTGGGAGGGGTAGATTGGCCTTTGACCTGGCTCACCCTTTGATCCCACAGGAGGTACGCTGTTTGGGTAGTTTGAAACTGAACCCGCTCCCGCCCGTTGACGTACTAGGTAGACATTGAATTGGCAATGATTTTTGTCATTGCAAATTATGTTAATTGTAGATCGACTTGTAGGTGTTTTGTTGATAATCGAAGTTGTTGTGTTGCACTATCCTAGAAAATCATGTCTTTTATTAAACAACAAGAATTTATAGTATTTAAATAACGCATTACAAAATAAGGGGAAATAGAGCCTTCAGCCAGGGAGCTTTCGCTCATTCTGCCTCTACCTTTGAGACGATGCACCTTCCTACTCCCCCTCGAGCATGGCAGAGCGAGTCGTAGACTAAGGCCTGCTAGGGCTCTCCAAGCAGTGCATGACATACTCTCTCTTAGAGGGGTCGTCCGAGGTATAACCCCATCATCATTCTGCTTCAATTCCTGGACATAGCATTCCCTCGCCAGGACTTGTTCGCCTCGAATTTTTCTTACTTAACAGGGAGTCAAAAACTTTATCTTAAGGTGGTAGGTCGATGTGACAGGCCGTAAGCTACTGAGGGTGGGTCTTTCGATGATGGCATTGTAGGACGATGAGGTCTCACCACTAGAAAGTCAACCATGATTGAGGTAGTGCAGGTGGTACTGCCCATGAGGACTGACACCGCAATGGTTCCCACAAGATGAACCATATTTTCAGAGAAGCCCTTCAGTGGCATGGGGGCCGGATGCAGCCGGGCAACATCTATTCCCATCCTGGTGAAGGTTTCCCAGAATAGGATGTCTGCGGAGCTCCCGTTGTCAATGAGGATTCTCAGGGTGGTGAAGTTGGCGACCAACATGGTCACCACCAGCACATCATCGTAGGGGTACAGGACCCCTTCTTCGTCAACCCAAAGGAGATGACCGAAGTCGATTGACCCTTTGGTGCTTAATGGGGTGGCATTCCACCGAATACACCTCGTGGTACTGAGCCTGCCTAGCGTGTTCCTTTCTACTTGAGGAGGAAGTGTCACTGCCTACGAATCCTCCTGCTATGGTCTAGATTCCCTCTAGTGGAGGTCCCCCTGTGATGGTGAGCGGGAGCGATCTTGCTGCTACCCTCATGCTGGTGGTTGTTGCCGAGGACTTTCTTCCCTTCTTCTTCAGTCGACTCAGTCCGTGCTATTTTCCCTCGATCTTTCCCTACTTTCCTGCTCCAGTCTTCGAGTAGGGGCATAACATTGCCTTGTTTGTTCAACATGTTCCCTCCTATCTTGTTGGGAGAAGCAATATTCGGTGTTGTGTAAGGTGGACCTGTGGTATGTGCAGTAGCGGTGGACAATGCTTCAATCATCGTCTTCACGAGCAGCGGAGGTGTCGACCTCTTGGATGGTAAACACAGGTCGGTCGAAGAGTGTCTTCGGTGTTAATAAAGTTGGTCCATAAACTCTCACAGCGTCACGGGAGTCCTGGTCATCGGCGGTCATGAATCGAGATAAATACGTATTTAGGTTTTCCTCCTCTCCCTACTTTATGGTGAGGAGGTACACTGCTAGGAGTCGCCTTTTCGACTTGAGATGAATTGGGTCAAAAATAGCCGAGCCAGCTCTCCAAAACTGTCTACAGAACTAGCCTTTTTAGGGTTAGTGGGAACGCTCTACATGCCACCTCCCCTAGGAAACCATGCAATGTCATGTGAGCCTTGAAGGTTTCCAGGTACTAAAAGGGGTCCCTCTCTCCATTGTATATATCCATGGTGAGGACCCTGAACTTTGGTGGTAAGGGCACAACCATTACCTTTTCTGTATAGGTAGACCAATGCTTGTGAGAAGTTGGTCCACCGATGATGATGTGCCCACTTCTCTTTGAGATTGAGATTGTGGAGCTCGTCTTGCATGTTCTTCCTCTCCTCCTCCATGTTTGCTCCAGTTTTTGCACATCGTCGGTCAACTTCGTCACCCAGTCTTCTATAGCTTTCAGTCTTGCTTCCATTGCTTCCTCTGTGTCTTTTCTGAGCTGTCTGAAATGGGTTGTCGTAGGCATACAAAGTACACGTAAGATCTATAAGGACCCCACAGATAGCGCCACTGTTAACGTCGTGTTTCGTACGCTTTTGGGGCAGGTTCTAGCAACTAAGGTCTTCAGAACTAGGTTTGTGAAAATGAAGTAGAAGGTAGCTAGAAGAGAGCGGCCTTAGGGCCAGAGAGTCTCTGATGCCAAAAGTTAGTAGAGTATCTTGGAATTTTGTAAATAATGAGAGAGTATAGAGATAATAGAGAATTTCTCTTACCTAGAAGTTGCTATTTATACCGGGAGTCTAGGGACAAATTGTGTCTACGAGAACATCATTGATGTGGCGTGTAGCTAGGGTAGTGGTGCCATTAATGCAGTGTGGTTCCCCGATTAGCCTTACCCTGCTAGTGTCCTTGGTTGTCCGTCGAGGGTCCCCTTACTTCCGCCTATTATGCGGATAGGGACTCAAGGGTTGGACGTTGTTTGAGTGGTCTGCAGGAAGACGAGTCTCATCCCCCTATAGTGTGCTCCCTTATGGAGGTTGCGTCCAAGGGGGCCTACCGTGGATCGGGTCGAAGAGTCTATTCATCCAGGGCTGGGCCTTCATTTCTTATTCTCTTAGTTGTCAATTCTTAGGCTTGCCTAAGACAGAGGAAACACCTTACAATTATAATTTGATTAAGTGCATTGATCCTTTTCTATAGGGTTCTTTCTTAGAATTATGCTCATTTTTTTTTTTCGTGCTTTTCCATTGAACTTTTCATATTTTTGTGTATTCATTGAGAGTCGTTATTACTTGATATATGCTGTAGTGTTTCATATTTGGTCCTTCCAAGTGGTATGAGATTTGTGCCTTTGTTCCGCTTCTCAAAATATGTGTTAGAAGATTTTCTTGTATTCTAATTTGGTTTCTTTCAGCCCATAAATCCCCTCATGGTCATTTTTCATTGTTCTCTATTAGTATACTCAAATTATTAATTACTACTACATTGCACTTGTAGATGTCTATTTTTTTAGAACTATGATGTTGGTTTTTGGAATGGGTTTTTATGAGCTCTTTGTTAGCAATCTTGACACTGCCAAATCACCATTGAAGGAAAAACTTCCATACAGATCTAATCATTTTGACTTAGTCACTTTTAAGGAGAGTTCAAATTTTTTCTGCAATTAAGCAACTGCAATGCATATTAGCCCAAGTGAGTGGGCCCTAAACTAACCTTGACTGATTGATGCTTTAGAACAATTTTTTATTCAGTCTAGAAAACTTGACTACTTTAGGTGGTATAAACATTAGGAAAACTGATATTAATGGTTCATGTATTTGGTCATTAAAATTGATTTTATTATGAAAAAAACCTGTATTATGCTGCTGTCTTTTCTACTTTTTCATGCCAGACTTACTAGTGTTGGTCTTTTCTATTTTAGGAATGTTACTTCCTAAATAATATGCAAGAGAAAAATAGTTACCAATTTAGTAGTCAAGGTCTCTAAAACTAGTTTTTACTCTTTAACTTGTTCTGGCCCGCTGACCCATCCACATCCCCACCATATATGGGATGTTTAAAATACTCTATGGACTGGTCATTATTTGACTATTGCTTCTATTTCGTAATCCTATACATGTTTTCTCACCTCTTTGGTTTTCACTTTTAACAAAGGGCGAGTCTGAAACATCAGAAACATTTGAGGCATCTAATATATCGGCAAATAGTCAACCTGTATTAGGGAGCTTTTTAAACTTTTGTTAGCTGCCAAACATATTAGCTTACTTTTTTCCTTTGGCTAGCAAGTTACAAAGTGGTTTTTTTTACCTAATTCCAATGTTGTAACTTTCTTTTTTTAGTGTAGAGTTTATGTCGTACTGATTTTATCACTTCTAGTTTGAGTACAAGATTTTCAATTATTTGGTAGATGCTTAGGTGACTCCTTCCCATTCACTCCCCATTTTTCTTAATTTTCTTATCTCGTAATATCATTGTCAATATTAATCAAGCCTTCAAAACTTTTCTATTGACTTTATTCTTGGTTTTGTCCCTCTTTCGATTTGCCTACAAACATTTCTCAAGTTGAGACATGAGATCACCAAGGTTGAACACATCTTTGTGGTGGGGAACTATGGAAATAGACAACTTTGTGCTGGGGAACTATGGCAAATGTTTATTCTCCACAATACATATCGACGGTAGTAATCTTTTTCTGCACAAATAAAGCACTGCAAATACTATTTCCCACAATAAAACTATTTCCCGTGAGTTTCAATAGTATTTCTGGCAGTGTTAACCATTTAAAAACATGTTCGGCTTTATTCACACATATTCTGGCGACAAATATCGCCACAAATAAGCAATTATTTTCGACAATTTTTAAAAATCTCTACAACAACGTTTTTTGAGAACTTTAACAACGACCATCTCGTGAAGCATAAAATTCCCTGGAAATACATATTTGCGGCGATTTTTAATCTTTTTCCGGCGAGTTTATGTTGCGGCAAAAACTCCTTTTTCTTGTAGTGGCTTGTGTATTCTACTTTCATCTTAATAGAATCGTTTGTAGTTCCGTAGACGTATGAATATCGAATATGAAAATTGTTTGAGATATATATATATATATATATAAATATATAATATCATTCTCATGTTGTATGATGTTATTGTGCATTATATTTAGCTTGTTATTTTTATTTAGGGGTGATAATATGTGACACGACCTGTTAATCCATCACGAACACGACACAACATGAAAATAACGGGTTTGAGTTTAGTCTTAATGGGTTCGGGTCAAAATCAGTTGACCCGTTAAGACACGATTGCTTAATGGGTTGATAATAATCGTTTTGACCCGTTATAACCGGTTATGATCCGTTAAGAAAGTTAAAATTATAATTATACCCTTATACCTAAAAGTAAAATTTTTGGAATTTTAATTTTGATATTTTTATTGTTTGGATTGTAATTTTGGACTTTTAGTCAGTTTTATATATTTTTTTATAGATATTGTGATTTTAATATTTATATAAAATTATGCTAAACTCAATCAGGTCAAACATGTTAATTTCGGGTATCTTCAACCCATTTACATAAACGTGTTGAAATGGGTCGGGTTGTGTCATGTTAACCTATTTTATAGTATTTCACTAATGGGTCAAAACGGGTTGACACGATACAATATGTTATGTTAATGGGTTGTGTTAAGGTTTGAGATTTTGACACGATAAGCTTAATGGGTCGTGTTCGGGTTAACCCATATAGTACAATATACATGCCTTGACACCACGAATACGATTCGTTAACACGATTTGATACCTCTACTTTTATTAGTGTATTTATTATGAGGCCTGCTAGAGACACAAAAAAAATCCCACACACACTATTAGTGTGCCACGTGTCATTTTTTTTCCTATTTTTTCTCACTTCTCCCCTACATTTCCTCTTTCTTCTTCTTCTTCTTCTTTTTTTCCTCTCCCTTTCTCCCCGTGCCTTTCCCCTCCTCCCCATGCCGCCGCTGCCGCACCCCTCACCTTCCTCGCCACTCGCCGACGGCGCCCTTCACCTTTGTTGTGCATGGTGCAGTTTTCTTGTACACATAGTGGTGCTCACAGGGCCACTGCTCATGACCCTAGTGGACGGGGGCCGTGGTTGCAAAGCTAGAAACCGTCGGCAGTCCAAATGGCGACCGCCAGCTAGTCAACTGGTTTGGGTGCACCTTGCCGTGCATGGTGTAGTAGACGAGGCTGTGATTGCTAAGCCAAAAACCACTGCGGCGTGGCGCCACAAGGCGTCTCTTCTCTTGATCGAACTGAGGGGGCGGGGAGGGGTTGGAAAAAGGGAGGGGGTAAGGGGGAGGAGGGGAGAGGCATCGTGGAGGGGGAGAAAAGAGAGAGAAAAGAAGAAGAATAAGATATGTGCCACATCAGTGTGTGAGATCTTTTTGTGTTTATAATATTTTTCATTTGTTATTATTGACTTGGGTTTTTGTATTTTTTAAACATGTTGTAGAGAGGAGCTGTCAACTTGACTTGTGAATATGAGACTTAAAACTTGTGAGCCTAAAACTTATGAGTTGACAAGCCTACATTTAAACTTAAAACTTGTGAGCCTGGATTTAGACTTTAAAAAAATTATTTTTTTATAAGCAACTTCTTAAAACATATTTATTACAAACTAGGTATAATAGAACATAATTTTGGGTTTAAAGAAAAATTCTAAATATAAACCCCACCCTGCACATCCACTTAAAAACATATGATTTTACTTTTTTATCCTCATATTTCATATTAATTCAATATGAAATATGAGGATAAAAAAATAAAATCATATGTTTTTAAGTGGGTGTGCAGAGTGTGAGGTTTCTGTGTAGCACAACTCGAATTTAAAAGGCTTAGAAGTTGGCTTAAAGAGCCCATTTATGGTCTTAAGAGCTCAATTATGACCTAATACAGACAAAAACTGGCCATCACAATTTACTTTATTTGTGTTTTTTATTTTATTTTTTGATTATGAAATATTAATGCTATTTTTTTAATCATATTTTAAATATTTCTTATTTAATTAATACTAATAAAAATGATTTAAAATATGATCAAAATTTAAAATGTAAAACAGTATTTAATATTTATTGCTGAAAAACAGTGAAACCCAACCCGTGTCCGTGACTCCGTGGCTCCCCTTTTTACTCAAAACTCTATCGGAGTCTCTTCCCCCCTATTATCTTCGTCGTTGTTTCGTTCTCGCCCTCTCTTTCGGGGGTTTTTCTTTTTTCGTTTTTCTTTCTCTCCTTCTTCCGTTTTTTTTTTTCCTTTTTAATTTGTTTCCGTTTTTTGTTCGATCGAAACCCAAACCCTAGAATTAACCTTCAATAATCCCAACCACCTGTGAAAGATGCAACCGCAGAGGCTCAAACAGCAGGCGATGATGCAGCAGTCACTGTACCACCACCCTGCACTCTTGGCGGCCACAGCCCCTCAGGTTCCGTTTATCTCCTTTGCTCCCAATTGGGGTTTCTTAGTTTTGATAAATTTCATTTTAATTGACACATAGGAGATTGGGATATAGTATTATTTGAGTTTAGGTGGCATCATTCGTTCATCAAATTTCGTTTGCTTTTTTCTTTTTGCAGGAAAGATTAATTACTGTTTAGGTTTTTTTTTTCTTTTTTACAAAATTTTTTCTCCCTATCCGGAGGGATTTGATAATACATGACACGTTTTCCCTCAGACGTGGAAAGCCAAAGAAGCTTTGTTTTTTCCCCTTAATCAGGAAAACTTCATATATTTTTTTTTGTTGGGACCGAGTATGAACAAAGTTCCGACTAATCCGGGCGTGCACAGGCTGAGAATTTCATATATTAATTGCAGTTTAATAAAGGGACTGCATACTTTTAAGACTCTTGTTCTATGTTGCTGTCCGCCGTTTTTTGTTTATTTATCGCTAGATGTATGTAAGCAGCCTCTCGGAAAATGGTAAAAATTAATTATCAAAAAAAAAAAATGTTAACAATTCAAAGGATATTTAACAAGAGCTGGAAAATAATCGAAAAAGACTCATTCACTGTCAAGCTTGGGATTGATTCGAGGCAATCCAACCTCCAAAAGGGTTTTCAGGGTTTTACAAGATAGACGATAATCTCTCTCTTCCTGCTCCCACACTTCTAACCGAAAAAAAGTAAAAAAAATGGAAATCACTACATATTTTCTGGAATCTTGCCAAACAGATTGCTACTTCTAGAATTTCTCCTAAACAGCAGCGTCCCGTGATACCAACACACCCGATTCCCCTTTGTACCCTTGCTTCTTAATGAAACGCTGATTTGCTTATTGGTTGAGATTGAGAAGAACTGCTTCACCAAACGACCCGTTTCAAGTCAGGCACATAACAATGTAGTTCTATGCTGGTGCGTATCATGAGCCCAAAGATTCAAAGAAGACTGAAGAACGTTAAGAATTCACCTGTATCCTTCGTTTAGTGCTAACCTTTTTTGCCCTTTAACGTTAGTGATTTTATGTGTTTACTTAAGCAAGTAGGAAGGTTGCATGAGTGGTGTTTACGTAACAAAGAGGGAAAGATTAAAAAAAAGTAGTGGTGATTTGAGGGTACAATATGTCTAAATGGTAGTTTGTGTACCACACTGCTAAAGGGATGACAGTTTTGAGGATGCAAAGGGTATTTATTGTTTTTTTAACTATTTTTTTGGTTTTGATGCGCATTTCAAGCTAGAGTTTTACATGTTTTTTCATCAGTTGTTTGCGTGTTTCATTCTTTAGTTCTTAATATATTTTTCATATATTCATGAAGATTCCTGAGAGGAGTGGAGATATTTTTCTTTAGGGTTTCTTCTTCTTTTTTGGTTTCCTGCTTTTTTACATTTTTATTTTGCAGATAGAGCCTATCTTGAGTGGAAATCTGCCTCCTGGGTTTGATTCAAGTACATGCCGCAGTGTGTGAGTGTTGTATAGACGTTTTCTTCCCCTTTTTTTTTTTCCAATTTTTTGCCCCTTTATAAAAATTAAAAAAAAAACTCATAGGATGCCTTTTGGAAGTGGGTGCAACTTGTGACTTTCTTGCCAAGTTAGCTTCTCTCTGGGTCTCTTAAATGCTATAATTAATTCATCAGTAATGTATTTCTGGCACGTAGACTCTTGTAGCACTTTATCCATTGGAGTAGTTATTTTTCTGTAATTTGATGAGTATCTAACGTGTAATTCATTTCCCAAGTAGTTACACTATTTTTTCATATGTGTTTTTAATAGGCTTATACTTTTGTCTATGAGCGAGTGCAGGTATGTAGGAAACATTCACCCGCAGGTTACCGACCTCCTCCTTCAAGAAGTTTTTGCAACTGCTGGTCCACTTGAAGGATGCAAGCTCATCAGGAAAGAGAAGGTGGGGATAGCATTACACCTATTTTCAATATTCTCTTTAACGTTTTTTTTGGTTTTTATGGCTAACAACAGAAAAATACCATCTTCTGAATATGACCAATTCTGTGAGAACATGGAAAATAATTATGCTGCTTGAGTTTTGCACTATTGTTTTACCAACCCCACCTCATTTCAATATGCATCTTATAGGTTTCTTTGCTGCTTTCTCAGCTTAACTTATCTTTTTATGCAGTCATCATATGGTTTTGTCGACTACTTCGACCGTAGATCAGCTGCGCTTGCTATTGTGACTCTTAATGGGAGGCATCTGTAAGTGTCAACCTTCACTAGATTTGGTTCCTGCTTCTCTCATGTTTATCACATTAAGATTGTTTGTACAGGTTAGGGCAGCCTATCAAAGTTAATTGGGCATATGCAAGTAGTCAAAGAGAGGATACATCAGGTTTGTATACACATTAGCATCTTTACTTTTTTTTTTTTTTCTAATTTTGTAGTGATGGTGTCTTGTATATTAATTTTTGACAGCTTATGATGTATTTTTGTCATTCAGGTCATTTCAATATTTTCGTAGGTGATCTTAGCCCCGAAGTTACTGATGCCACATTATATGCTTGTTTTTCTGTATACCCCAGTTGTTCGTAAGCTCCATTTTCCTTTTATTTATTTATTTTACAATGTTATTCTCATATCATATCAGCACAAAGTGCCAAGGTTGAGGCGCTTTGCGTACTAAAAAAGCTTAGTGCAATCTTTTTGGCACTTTTTTTTGTGAGCTTAGAGTGCAGATAATTGCGCTTTTGTAATTTTATTTTTTTTGGAAAAAAATAAACAATATCAATTCAAGACTCAAAAAACAAATATTCTTCAGTATTTAGTTGATATTCTACATGGCTCCACATGTTGTCATATGTGATATGTATGCTTTAAGCCCAATATAGTAGTCCAAGTTAGCTTTCTAGATGAATTGATATTTGATTGCATATGTTAGCATGTAAGTCAATACCTACAATTCTTGAGTTTTTTAGGTCATAGACTTTTTGGTATATTTTGGTTCAACCATGTACTTAAATTTGATTATGGCTATCAAGCATTATAACTGTGTATATTTAGTAAGAGAAATTCTACTCATCATCCTCACACCATACAACACATAATTTTTTAATTTTTTTTCTTACCAAATATGTGATGTATGGATAATGAGTAGAAAAATTCAATTAATTTAAGAAGAACTAATTTAAAAATAAAAAATAAAATATAAAAATAAGTGTGGTGTGTGAGGATGATAAGTAGCAAAACTCTTTAGTTAGAGGATAATGTAAATTGCCGTGTTTAAATTTTTTATAATTAGTTTACTTATCAATTTTTTAATATAATTATTTGATTACTTGATTATCATGTTGCATCACACTCTAATAATAATGTTAATAGGCTAAATGTATTATCATATTGTTTTTTAAACCTCTCATTTTGTTTTTATGGATTTTCTATTGTTATATATCATTTTTAAAAATGTGTGCTAAACTTCATCTTGGCACCCACTCGAGCTTTGTGCTTTTAACCTTGCTTTTTGCACTTAAGTGCTCCTATTACTTTCTCCCACACCAATCATATTCAATCAGAGCCAATGTGTTTCTGGTGGTAGTTTATTTTTCTTTTGTGCTTGATAAAAAGGCATCATATATCTTGAGACTAATTTGACCAACATACTGGTTACAGGGATGCAAGGGTCATGTGGGATCAGAAAACTGGGCGTTCAAGGGGTTTTGGATTTGTTTCTTTTAGGAATCAGCAGGTAGTAAAATCATTCTGTTGGGCTTCTTTTAAAAAGTATCATGTATCTGTTGTTTTTTTTTTCCTTTTCATGTCATGATTGTATTTTGATCATATTTTGATCAGGAAGCCCAGAGTGCAATAAATGACTTAAATGGTATGAATATTTATTCCAAGTCTTGTTTCCGTTTTATTTATGTTTTTTTTGGGGGGAGATAACGGCGTGTCATGTAATACAACGCTAAAATTTAAAGCTGTAATTACATCTTTCTGAAGAGCTATTATCGGGATTACCGGTTCTTAAGACATGAATTCCTATACTTTGTTATTATTCAATATGCTATCCTCTGTGGTATGAATCATGGTAACTGGACTAGGAACCCAAGAAATGACATGGGAAATGCAAACAACTAACTTTTCAATAATGTGAGATATAAAAGTTAAAATTTTGTGAATTAGTTGAAAATGTTTGTGAAAATCTTATGAGAAATTTGTCAGAAGAAAATAAGTCAGTGTCTTATTAAGATTTTATTTTTTATTTTTTATTTATATGAAACCTTTTCCCAGAAGGTCTCTTGGATTATTAAATGCAATTACTTATATAAAAAAATATGAGATTTATTGCGTAGGATAGGAAAGCAGTGGAAAGGAAGGTAGGTGGGAAGGGTGGAAAATATTTTGCTAGCATTTTCTGATGCGATTTCTTTGTCAATTGTTGAAAAGTATGCCCTTAGAAATATCAAATTGTTCTAATCTGTGATGGTGTACATGTAGGAAGCCCTGATTTCTCTTGGCATTGCACTAGTCCTTACAAATATAAATGGAAGACCTTGCATAGATTTTATGTTATGTTATTTTATAAGTGGAAGACCTTGCTTATATATTCCAGGAAAGTGGCTTGGAAGTCGACAGATACGATGCAACTGGGCTGCAAAAGGTGCTAATGCCGGTGATGACAAGCAGAGTTCAGACTTAAAAAGTGTTGTGGAGCTAACAAGTGGAACATCAGGTGCCATATATTTAAAATGAAACTGTAGTTTTTTCTGGCTTAAAACCTAGTTGTGAAAATAAACTGGCATCGTCTTTGCTTACATTCTTTTCCACCCTTTTCTCTTCGTATTGGAACCGGTAAACAAATGCTTGATTTTACATGTATGCACTCTGTTGCATGTGCAGATGATGGTCAGGAGAAGTCTAATGATGATGCTCCAGAGAACAATCCTCAGTATACAACTGTTTACGTGGGCAATCTTGCTCCAGAGGCAAGGAAACTTTTTTTGACTTGTTGTCTCTGGCATATAATTATTTCTTCAATCTATATTCTTGGGGTGGTTATTTATATAATCTGAGGTGGACAGCTTTTTTTGCCCTTCTCTTAAGGCTAGGAAGGCTACATTTAACATAGCACCAGGTAATAAGACATACATAAATATTAATAACTCAAACTAATGATAGTGGAATATAACAAAGTTTAAGCTGCTGAAAATAAACTATACTTCAATGTCAATACGTCATTATAACTTAAAATCAAAAACCTTGTGATCAACGCTAATTAGGGCTTGACTAAGTAATGAAACTGAGCATGTCATAAACTGTCTAGGCCTTTGCCTTGCCTCCCTGGTCCAAGTCCTTTCCTGCACTTCATCCTCATAAAAATCATCACCTGGAGAAGTTAAAACATAAAAACATACAAAAATGAGTCGAATACTCAATAAGAAATACATCATATTTAATTATCAAAAAAAAGAAATACATCATACAATAAACATAATATTAACATAGGATTTATTTGAAAACATGCATACTCATAGTTACATACGTAGATAACATGAAAATGAACATGAACCTGATCTATGCATGAAATGCCTTAACTTGTATTTCACTTGTCATAGGGCGGTACCCATTGTTGACTCTCGTGAGTTAGGGTTAGTCAATCTTAATAGATTCCGATTCCGCTCGTGCTGTGGGTTTTGGAATCCATACATAAGGAAGAACACTGGGTGCACTACCAGCATGTACATCATGGCGATGCAATATGCCCATAAACATATGGTACCGTCTTCATATCATAACATAGGCTCTTACGTATCTTAACCGTCATACTTCAACATAATCATACATGCATGCTTTCTTGTCATATCTTGTCTTATCGTATCATCATCATAGATTTCAAATGAAATTGTGCCTTATCATATCATAGATTTCATATGAAATCATAATTTTTTTTTTTTTTGATAAGTTGAAATCATAATTTTTCATAAAATGTCGTGCATGTTTTTTCACATAAAAAAATCACGATCTTTCATAAATATTTTCATGCATAGTTCTTCTTCACATAAAATCATGACTTGTCATAAATATTTTGATGCATAACTCACATAAAATTATGGCTTTTTATAAAATATCTTGATGCATGTGAACCCCTAGCTCAAGTGGTAAAGGCTTGGGGGTATGATCCCCCTAGGTCTATGGTTCAAATCCCCTTGAGTGCAACAAATCTCTAGGGGCCATCAGACTGGTGGATTTTTTCCTTGAACTTGAGGTGCACTTGCGAGAAACTCCTTACTGAGGGTTTGTGTACACCTGGGATTAGTCGGGACGTTGTTCTCAGACATCCGATGCCAAATCAAAATCATTTATTTCATGACATGTTTAGTGTACATACGTGTAAGGGTATGATCATGCTACTTATCTTGTAGTGTTAATCCAATATTTCTGGGACGAAGCTGGTTGCTTATAAAATAGGCATGTAACATACGTCAATTTCCAATTAAACACATGCGTTGTAATTAAAAACTTGGAATGCTTGGATAAACTATATTTCCATAAACCTAAAATCCTCGTAACCCTAAAATCAGTCTAACCTTTTGTGGGCCCGAACTCTCATAAATCGATATTCCCCATTAAATTCATAAAACATAAGTCTAAGCCCATGGCCCGTTTGAAATTTCATAGCCCATAACAAAATATATCTTACCAGCCCGTAACCGACAAGACTCTAACTCACCAAGTGATACATCTCCTTCCTGGACCTGTGTGTTACATACTAAGACCCATGGTTCTAGCATCTCTAGGAGGGAGGTAGGAAGAGAGAGAGAGAGAGAGAGAGAGAGTTTTATGTGTGTAGAGAGAGAATTATGTGGAGAAAGAGGGAGGAACTGAGAGATAGAGATTCCCGAGAGACAGACAATGACGGTGGCTTACGGGGAAGTCTTCACAGTGGTTCCCAAAGCTCGAAGGGGACTTGCTGTGAAGGGAGGTTGTGGAGGGAGGTTGGGTTGCAACGTCACTTGGATGGGAGGAACGGTTGCAGGTTTGCAGTGGGCTGTGGGGAAGCAACCAAGAAGATTGAGTGGGCGGTGGCTGTGCGGAGATGCTCTGTAGAGGGATGTAGGGGTTGGTTGGCATCGTGCGGGATAGTGGTGTTTAGTGGCATGCGGCAGTGTGGTTTTCGAAACTTGGAGGCTGCTGTTCCGTGCAACAGGCATTGAGGAGAGGTTGTGAGGGTGCTGGTGGACTAGAGGAGATGGTAGCAACGTGAGCTTGGCAGAAGGTGGGTTGACAACCCCAGCAGCGACTGGAATTTCTCTTGGTGTATGCGATGATCAAATTGTGCGTGAAGGTATATATACTTTGTCGTTAGGCATGAACCTAGTGTGTTTGAAATTGAATACGTTCATGGGCTTGGAGTTTATAAATAAACCTTAGTTCTCATGGGTTTGAGCAAGGTTTTGAATACAGTGCCGTATCGGCCGGTACGACTAGTATTTAGAGTGTCTGAATAGTAACTGGCATGGGGGAGATAGGTGTTTCATACCGGGTCAAATACCGGCCATTTTGGTGCGTTTCGGTCAATACTGGCTGGTTTTCAGTGTACGGTCCGAAATTTTGTATTTTTGTATTTTCAGTGTATTTTCGTTATTTCACCCCAATTCTCACATCTGAAGACTATTTTCTTAGCTTTTTTTAATCCACTTTTCTCGAGGATTGAAAATCAAATCTTGACTCTTATTTTTGTAATGAAGATGAGTGCTTTTTTTTTTTTTAATAGTTGGATTGAGAACTTAGAAGTATTATTGAGTTTTATAAATGTGTTTTAGCTTTTAAGACTTGCATTGATGTTATTTTGAAATATAATTTATACATATATAATTAATTTATCTATATATCGAAATAGTACCCGAAACGGTACCGGTACCGAAATATTTTGTTCTAGTACTTTAACTGAAACGGTATTCAAGACTTTGGGTTTGAGTCCAAAATAAGTTCCACTCGTTTGGGCTTTTAAAATAACAATTGAGCCTATCACCAATTAAATAGGGCCCACTTGGTCCATAAAAATTTATTGAATTTTAACCTAACAATTGAACCCAATAAAAGTCCCATAATTTACCATAATAATTTCTGGGACTGTAACCAATTCAAAATTATCCAATAAATCTCAATTGTGCTTCTCAAATTTTGTCCCATTATAAGAAACTTTTGGGCTCTTGGGCCTAATTAAAATCCCTATTCAACCAAAAAAATATATAGCTTGTGCTTATCCAATATGGCCCATTTAACTTAATTTAGGCCTAATAAAATTTCATCCTGAATAATATTGGATCAAGTTGTTACACATGCATCTCATTAAATAATTTTCAAACTAGATTTTCATGGTATCCTATAGAAGGTGCATAAAAGAGGGCTTATATGAATGGTCAATATCATGGCATATAACTTAAAAAACAGTTAGTGAACAAAACATTTGACAGCACTCAAGGCGGAATCATACTACTGACCTTGTTTTGTAATTTATATATTATCACAATTTTCTTTACAACCTTTGGAAAACACCCATAATCATTGCCATCAAATCCTTTTTACTCTTGCCAAGGTTTGAATCCCATTCTGTATGTGGTTCTCCAAATGAAAACAGGTCTGGTTTCATTTGTTTGTATAATACCCTAAATTAGATTGAGTATAGGAAGGTGGCGAATGAGATCCCACATTACTTGGGAGGGAGAAGTTCTTGTCCATAATGGTTTCAAAGATCTCCAATTGTAACCTTGACTAGTCTTTTTGGAGCATGGGCCCAGATATGGCTTGGGCCGTCCTTGGATCTTTATAAATTGAATTAGAGCCAATCAAAGAAAATGACCAAATCACATATGGGCTTATACTCCAAAAGAATTAGTCAAGGTTACAATTGGGGCCTCCTGAAATCATTTTAAAGAGTAAGAACTTCTCTATCCCGGAATCCTATTCACCACCTTCCTATACTTGGTACGAGGTTTCACTCTTCCCGCTTAAGTCTCTAGCATCCTCTTCAAGCCATTTCATCATTGTTGGCACGGCTCAAGTCTCATACTTGGTTGAGATTGCCTATGATATTATTTGTGACAATCCACTAAAAAGCACAAGCTACAATTGTATCCATGCTCTAAAAGGCTAGTAAAGTTATGATTAAGTCCGTTTGAATCATTATAAAGAGCAAGAGCTTCTTCATTTCAAGCAAAATATGAGATTTTATTCACCACATCCTTATACTTGCTCAGAATGGGGTACCACATCACTTGTTGTAACTCCTAGGTATTTTCATACTCATGAATGATAGGTCATTTAAGGATGACTCATCGGGTGTTAAAGTCGTGGGATTTAAATCCAAAAGTAGCCCCTTAGGATTGTCCAAGCAGCAACCCTTAGAAGATGTCATAGTGCTGCAGTGGTCCAAATCTCACAATTAACTAATATGGATGATGGATTACACCACATAATTATGCATCAAACTTGAATTTGATATTTTATTTTTTGATTGATTCTAGGTGTCTAAGAACAAAGTCTTGACTAACCCCGGTGGTGCACTAGCCCTCGTTATGAGTTTCCCTCAAGTGCATCTTGTGTAATTTGATGGCTGCTAGAAATTGTTTGCACCAAGAGGATTCAAACCTTAGATGTGGAGAGAGCATACCAGTAAGACCAAAGCCCTTACCTATGTGTATGATTTGGTCATGCCAACATGTAGATTTTAAGACTGTGAACACAAGAAAACCATTTTGTTTCATTCTTCGACATGTATAAATCTAGTGCTCACTAAAAATCTTCCTTTAATTACCAATCTATCATGGGATTACGCTAATAAGTCATAACCAAGCTTGAACAGGTTTTTACAGCCGTGTACTAAAGAACATTGAAGAACAGAATCTGTCCACTTAGTTTCCTATGCTTAAAAGCTACATTCTTGTACTCTTCTAGCTCTAGAATTCTTTGTTTTGAACCCCAAGGGGTTGGCCCAAGTGGTGAAGGCCTTGGTCTTGGGGTATCACTCCCTTCAAGGTCCAAGGTTCAATACTTTATGGGTGCAAACAATCATTTGGGGCCACACCCCTAGTGAAAAGCAGTGATTTAACTGGTTCCGTGTAGGAAAACTTCTGAGGGTGCGGTGCATGAGACCGGGTTTTACTTTGCAGAGATGGGTCCGAAAGGCCCTGCCTTGGAGAGGCTCTGTCATTGTTTTGACATGAAAAATAAGAAATATATTAGATTCACAAAAGAGGGAGAATCTTTAATTTAGGGATAAGATTCGATGCAACTTACCTTGGATTTAGGATGCTATGGAGTGTAAAGTAGAAAACTTAGGTTATTACTAATTTAGTTGCTGGAGGGTAGGCGGTGACTTTCACTCAGAAATTGAAGGAGAAAAACTCACTTAAATCACTAGAGGCCAATAGATATAAATTCTACCAAGGGAGGAGGTAGGGTTATAGGAGTCGGATTTTATTTATTTATTATTTATTATTATTATTATTATTATTATTATTTTATAAATTTTCAGTCGGAGGCCGAGTTGGAGTTGGAGTGTTGCTGGACCGACTCCGACTTTATGTTCTGATTTCGACTTTATGTTCTGATTTCAACTTTGACTTTGTCATCCAACTCCAACTTCGACTCTGAATCCAACTCCGACTCCGATCCCGATATTGTACATATGTTATAAATATATATTTATCATTTATACTAGTATGGTTATATATTTATATAACTAGAACTTATATAGTTAAATTCAATAATATACTAGTATCAGCTAATTATTATAAAATAATATATTTATACCATAATATAAATAGACTAATGATAGTTTAGTATATGTAAATATCATAGTATTACTACCAAGCATAATCAAGTATAGAAATAAATTAGACACTAGTCTTTAAAAAAGTCTAGTATAATAAATTAATTACACATATGCTAATTTACTAAAGTATAATAACACGTAATTACATACTAGAAAGTATAATATATAATTAAGGTAGAAATAAGTTAGAAATTAGTATAATAACATGTAATACTAATGTATAATAACATGTAATTAGGTACTAAAAATAATTTGTAATACTATAGTATGATAACATGTAATTAGACACTATAGTATAAGACTAGTATAAAAATAAGCTAGATATTAGTATAGAAGTAAATTAGCAGTAAATCAGGAAGGTTTGGATTGTAAGTTGAGATGAAAGTTGAATAAAATATTGTTAGAATATTATTTTTTAATATTATTATTGTTTTGGGATTTGAAAAAGTTGAATTGGTTTTTGTATTTTGTGTGGGAATTTGAGAAAGTTGTAATGATTAGATAAGATTAGATTAGATTAGATGAGTTAAAAGACTATTTGTATCCAAACCTCCCCAAAGAGTTTTAAATTTCTTGGAAAAATTGAAAATGTTTTTTGATAAGTGGAAAAATTGAAATTTGAAAGGGCACAAAAAATTATTCTTTAAAATGGGCTAAATATGAAGCTAAAAAAAGCTCAAAATTGAAAGCCCAAATCCGACTAAATCAGTGCTCACCCCTAGGAGGAGGACGGGAGTTTTATGAAATTCTTTGCGATTTAGGGTCTGAAGTGGGTAGCATCAAGGGTGAATTATGGTTGAGTTGAAATCATGAGATTTATTAGGGTCATTTTTAATGAGGAAATGTTTTGAGTTTTCTTGTGCTGCATTTAGGCCGATGGTAAATAGGTTTTTTAGAACTTCAGGAAGCTTGCTTTGTCTTTTTTGATGTACAACTTCCTGGGTTAGTTTCAAATCATGGCAGCCTCGATTTAGGACTGGAGTTCTGAAATTTCTGGGTTAGGTTAGTGCCTGCCCCAGTTCTGTCAAGATTTCTTTTCCTATACTAGACCCAATTAGGCAAGTTTCATCTGTCTGCCGTCTGCAACAAATCAGCACCTAAATACAACCAATTACATCTTTCAAACAGTAAAACAATTGCTGAATAATTATGAAAATTAAGACAAAATTCAATTTTTTTAAAACCAGAAAATAGGAACCGAAATTTCAAAACTGCTGGTATGTGTGTATGACAGCTTTTTGATGGAATGTTTGATCTTGGACATGAGAGGATATGGTCAAGGTTTTCTTGTACCATTTGATTAATTTTTCTCAGATGATACACCCTGTAAATGAATCAAGAAACATTCAAATGTACCATCTTCTTCTTGAAATTCTAATGATATAGTAGAGCACCAAAACTCTATTAAGACAATTTCTTGGGTTAGAAAGTCTTTGAAATGTTTTAAAATAATTTCTTAGATGGCATTTCTAATTACCCTATAGGTTACTTCAGTTGATCTCCACCGTCATTTCCATGCCCTTGGTGCTGGAATCATTGAAGATGTTCGCGTGCAAAGAGACAAAGGTTTTGGTTTTGTGAGATTTAGTACGCATGCTGAAGCAGCTCTGGCTATTCAGATGGGGAATGCTCGGATCCTCTATGGCAAACCAATAAAGGTACATTCATTATTGGAAGGTTATATTTTCCATCACAAAAATTGGCACTCTTTTGTCATATATTTGGTTATTGGTTGGATGAGGTCCCAATATGATTAAAAAACAAGAATTGTTGGCCTCCAATTTTTTTTTTTTGTTTTTTTAATTTGAAGATCAAGATAGCTAATGTTATGCAATGATGTATTTTAAGGAAGTAAATATCAGGCACTCTCTTTTGTCGTAGATTTTGGTTATCGGATGGATGAGGTTCCAATATTATTTACAATTAAGTGGATATATGTTCTCCAATTTCTTTATCAAACTTAAGTAATTGGTTTAAATTATATGCTTTACCAGATTATTATTTTCTGGACTACACGCAGTGAATAAATTTTTATTATTTTGTGCATTTTAGCATGCGTGCCTTTTGTTGCATTTTTTAAATGGTTTTCTTACTCATAATATGAGTTTGGGTTTTTCTTGCAAGAAAGTATTGTATCTTTCATTAGTTCTTTTGCGCTCTCTTTGAAAATCTTTAAAAATTAAAACAATTGTAACTTATCAAAATGAAGTTCTGGTCTAGGAGGTTGCCTATTTATTGGTTGTGGCTAGTGAACCATAGATGCAGCCTTTAACCAGCAAACACATTTATTTGAGGATCACGACGCCATCATATGAACAGCTAGCTTGAATGTTATTAATATCTTCTATTTTGCAGTGTTCATGGGGTAGCAAGCCTACACCACCAGGGACAAGTTCTACTCCTCTTCCCCCACCAATGGCAGCACATATGCCAGGTCTTTCAGCCGCTGACATTGCAGCCTATGAACGACAAATAGCATTAAGCAAAATGGGGGCAGCGCAAGCGCTAATGCATCCGCAGGGCCAATACGCCCTTAAGCAGGCAGCCATGGGAATGGGTTCCGCTGCAGCCAGTCAGGCTATCTATGATGGTGGTTTCCAGGGTGTAGGAGCGGCCCAGCAGCTCATGTATTACCAGTGACTATAAGTGAAGTACTCCCATAATGCACCTCCGCCGGGGAGGAGTACCGTATCTTAAAAGACATACATATGTTTTGCTTTTCTCTTTTTACTTATTAATTGTTTTTTAATCTTTTTCTCGACCTTGTATTACTGGTTTTATTGTTGTACTTACGTTACATACTTTTGCTTTGTGTGCGATAATAGCGTCACCAGTTTAGTGTGGTTGTGACTCTTATGTAATTTGGCTATTAGGGATTATTCCATGGACATATTTTCTTTGGTTATGTTTTGCCTCAAGCAATAGGCAAAAGATTCCGTATGATACCCACTGGCAGTCTTGGTTATCAGGTTAGGGGCACTGATTATGTTAACCTCGTAATTAATCCAATCCCCCTTTGATGGTTTGTATCCTAATCTAAGGGATGAAAGTGCTGAACCCTCGACCTTTTACCATTACTTTCTTTTGATCATTATCTTAATTCGGTTTGTATATAAGCAAATTGCTTGACAAGTTGCTCGTCGATTCAGTTATTAAATGATTCATTTGTGAATTACGATCGATCTTTAAATGATACAATTCAAATAAAATTTTAATTAACTCGTATTCTTTTATTTTTTATTTCCCAAGTATACTTCATTCATCTCATTATCAATCTGTATACAGTTTGTCAAACAAAAACTTCCTACACACTTCCTCTGGGCATTCCCTCAACCCAAACTAATTCCTCTCTACATGACAAAGACAGCTTTGCCAACTTGAGCAACCTTATTACCCTCCCTATGAGCATCTATAATATCCCACCCATCCCTACAAACAAAGTTAGCTCTAATATCATCAGAAAGATGTCCATACCAGGAACACATATTATCTCTACCATTGATAGCTTTCACCACTCTCTGGGCATCCCCCTCAAATATAACATCAATCAAGTTTAGCTCAACACAACTCCACGGCCCTCCATAGAGCTAGGATCTCAGCCACCACTGGTTTAGTCCTTAGACACACCATCTTTATTCATACATAGAGAAATCAATGCTTCCCCCCTTGAGTCTCGGATGATGATACTTGCATCCATTCTTCTGCACTTCAAATCCAAAGCAATATCCCAATTTAGCTTGATTTTGTTATCCTCTTGTGCCTTCCACCTAATCTGATCTCTCTCCACTATTTGGGAATCAACTTCTGATCTGGGCCCCTCTTCGGCCTTCTAAAACTCCTCTAGATTTCTCTTTGCACCTTGTGCCAAAACACTTGGACTTGTGAAAGTTTGTTGAAAAACAAACTTATTCCTTTGCATCCATTTACATCTCATAGTAACAGCCACCCATTCTAATACTTCTTCTGATAAGCTCTTACTTAGAGATCCCCATAGCACCATAAAATCCTCATCTGAACAATGCCATTTTTTAATTGGGCCAGGGAATTTCAACCACACATCTGAAGCAGCTCTGCACTCCCAAAGCATATGTGCCTTAGTCTCCACCTCCCTCATGCAGATAGGATAAAGCTGGGACTCACATATCATCCTTATAAACAAGTTCTTCATAGTTGGAAGGCATTCATTCAAGGACTTCCATAAGAAGGTCTTCACAATACCAGGAACATTCAACCTCCACAATCTCCTCCACTCATATTTCAAATCATCAACACCAGAGAATTCTCATCTCTCCCTCTACTTTCTTTCCATCTCTAGATGATATACACTTCTTATAGAGAAAATCCCATTTTTTGAGTGAAACCAAATCCTCCTATCAGGAAGACCAGTTAAGCTAACAGGGATACCACACACTAGCTCAGCTTCCTCTTTACAAAGAATGGCTCTGACCATACCCTCATTCCAACCTCGACCCCCCCTCAACAAACAATTCATTAACTCGAGAGTTTTTGTTAAGAATTTTAACTGGTGATTGAATACAAAAAGTAGTAGATTTTGGGACCCATCTGTCCCCCCTAAATCATCACGCTCTGACCATTTCCCACCCTCCAAACAAGCCCCTCCTTTAACAGATCAAATGCCCCCCACAAACTTCTCTAAATTAAAGAGGATCTATTTCCTAACCTTTCCTCTAGAAAATCAGAATTCTTAAAATATTTCTCTTTAAGAACCCTGGCAGCCAAAGAAAATGGATTTGAGAAAACTCTCCAGCATGTCGTAGCTAACATAGCTTGGTTAAACACTCCAGGTTTCTAAATCCCAAGCCACCTTTATCCTTTACCAACCTTATCTTGTCCCAACTTCTCTCCAGTGAGTTTTTTTTTTTTTTTTGTATCATTTTTGCATATGGCTCCACTAGAAGCGAGCCATCATCCCAGCCAACTCCTTACACAGTCTCACAGGAAGCTTAAACACACTTATATGATAAGTAGGAATGGCTTGCACCACTACTTTTAAAAGAACTTCTTTCCTAGGAAAGGATAAGAAATGGTTTTTCCAGCCATTTAACTTCTGCAACACCTTATCTTTAATGTCTTTGAAAGCATTGTATTTGGACCTCCATACCATAGTTGGCAACCAAAAGTACCTCTCATAACTATTGCTACTGTTGGCTCCCACTTCCCTTAACAACTGTTGTTTCACCTCCACACTCACACTAGAACTAAAGAATATAGCAGTTTTATTTCTGTTAATACATTGGCCTAAGGCAGCTTCATAAATCTCCAACAAATTATTGAGCCTTCTCCATTCAGCTAAGCTGGCCCTTCCAAAGATAACACAGTCATTAGTAAAGAGGAGATGAGAAATCCTCACTCTAGCCACTTTTACCCCTTTAATATGACCTGCACTTTCAGCTTGCTCCAACAACGAACTAAATCCTTCTATACACAACAAAAATAGTTAAGGGGATAGTGGATCCCCTTACCTAAGTCCTCTAGATGGTAGGAATTTCTCCCCAAGTTCACCATTCACCAAAATGGCATAAGAAACAAACTGAACACACCCCATAATCAAGGCAATCCACCTCTCCTCAAAGCCCATCTTCAACATCATAGACTCCAAAAAAATCCACTCCACCCTATCGTATGCCTTGGACATATCTAGCTTAATAGCCATATGACCAATCTTCCTCTGCCCCTTGCCTTCATCAAGTGTAAAACTTCATATGCCACCATGATATTGTCAGTCATGATCCTTTCAGGGATAAAAGCTCTCTGACTACCTGAGATTATCTCATCCAACACTAATTTAAGCCTATTAGCCAAAGTCTTAGCAATGATTTTATACAAGATATTGCATAGACTAATAGGCTTAAAATCAGTTACTGCCTTGGGGTTTTTATTTTATTTTATCTTAGGGATAAGAGCTATAAATGTGCTATTAAAGGTAGCCTCCAAATTGCCCTCACTCAGCACTATTAGCACTGTTGTACTCACCTCCTTAGCCACTATACTCCAGTAAGTTTGATAGAAACACGCCCCAAATCTATCAGGACCTGGGACATTCAAAGACCCAATCTGGTGCAAAGAAATCTCAACTTCCTCTAGTAAAATCTTTAAAAAGCTTACCATTCATCTCACTGGTTACTCTAGGCTGCACAACTTGTAAACAGGCCTCCATCTCTGCAGTGGAAAGATTTTTTGAATTAAAAACATGCTTAGAATGCTTCTGAAAGGCCTCCGCAATGCTAGCAGGGTCCACCCATTCCATCTGCTCAGAATCCACCACAAACTTAATACAATTCTTCTTCTTTCTCTGTGAGGCACAAGCATAGAAGAATTTTGTGCTCTTGTCCCCCAGCTTATACCAATTGCACTTTGTCCTTTGCTTCCACTTCAAATCCTCCATTTCCAACAAAACCCCCACCTCCTTCTGCAACTGTTTGATTCTCTTAGAGTTGTGAGGACTCTCATAATTCTGCAACTACTTGATCTCACCTGACATTTCATTAATCTCCTAAAACCTGTTTCTATTTCTATATCTAGCCGAGTCAGAAAGAGCACCACTGCACCCTTTCAATAACTTCTGAACTTTCCACAAAAATTCTACCATAATTGCTCCCTTCCTCCATTCATCAGCAATGAGACTCTCACACCCCTCCTCCTTCACCCAGCTAGCCTCAAACCTAAATAGGAACTATTTCCTCCTATTTGGATTTGAAGAAACTTTCCAACACAACTGCAGAGGCCTGTGATCAGAGCATCTACCAGTTAAAATCTCAACCTCAACCCCTTTGAAACACAAGAACCACTTTGGATTGGCCACAACCCTGTCCAACATTTCGCTAGTAAAGGTATCATCAGAGTGCTTGTTGCGCCAAGTAAACCACTCCCCCATACACCCCAAATCATTCAGAGAATTCTCCATCAACATTTCTCTAAACAACTCCATTTTCTTCTCATCCCTCTGCTTACCCCCTATCTTCTCAGCTTGAGAAAAAATTTCATTAAAGTCCCCAAACACACACCAAGGGACCTGCTCACAAGGTGACAGATGGCTAAGCAACTTCCAAGATTCCTGCCTCTTAGCAGTTTCATGATGACCATAAAATCTAGTAATCAAGCACCTGCTACTCACCCCATCCCCCTGAAACCAGGCACTAATGTGTTTTTGAGAAAAATTAAAGATCTCAACCATCTCCTCCTACTTCCATAACAAAGCCAACCCCCTTTTCTTCCAACATCATCAATGACAAAGCAACCCTCAAAACACAACTTCCTTCTAACAGCCTCCATTTCACTTGATCTAAGTTTGGTTTCATTAAGAAAAACCAAGTTGGGCTTCTTTTCTTCCACCATCAAATGGAGATCTCGAACTATTCGAGATTTTCCAAGCCCTTGGCAGTTCTAACTAATCAAATTCATTGGACTTGGTGGGGCTAGCTAGCAACCTCTACCAAATCAGATTCAGCTACAAGAATACCCTCTCCCCCCTTCACTTCTCAACCTGCATTTTCTCTCCTCCACCACAGTCTCTTCTACTAACACATTACTCAATCTTTTCCTCCTAGTTTAATAGAATCAGACAGGCCTGAAACCATCTTTTCCCGAGCCCTCCTCACCACGTTTCTGAGGGCCCACAAACATTCAAGAAAAGGTCTCCCTCGCCACATTGCCACTACACAAGTTAGCTTCCCCCTCAGGATGTATGCTCTCCTCCTTCTTAGAACTTTTACTCTCACTCTTATCCCATCCCCCTTCCTCAACCCCTTCAATAGCTTTTGAAAGTTGTAGAGTCTTCACTACTACTGCCCTACCTGAGGACCACTCAGTCTGTTCCAAAGAACCATGCATAACACTAAATAGGGAGCCGCCGAATACACCAATTACACGTAACATGTGAAATGGGTGCATAAGGATGTTGTGCTCAGCCTGGAATACAATCATGAAGTTGAAAGTACCAGAAATTCCTAGAGGCATACCGTCAGAAAAGCTTCCTTGACCAATTGGATAGATCAATAAAACAGCAGTAGCAGCTACAACAGGAGCTGAATATGCAACCTCGATATTTACGGGTTTATTAGCTAAATGGCAATTGGCACATACAATACGGCCAGTCGCTTATCGTGGATTTTCATAACCCTGCTGTGCAAAAATGGGATATGCGTTTGAACTGGGTGTCCTAGTGATTATATATATCTTGAGCGATATGGAAATGGATCGAGTAATATCTTCTTTTATCCAAGAAAAAAGAGTATTTATAGTTTGCATGGTCCAATCATTAGTATCGAAAATTTATACAATAAAATTAGGTAGGTCCTTAGACTAGTATAGTTCCCTATCTATGATTCTGCTATTTACTAAAAAAATAGTAATGGAATATAGGAAGAATTCCTTGTAGGAGTACCCTTTGAGATTCCACTTCCACTGACTTCCCCCTATCATCCTTTACAACCCCTCCAACTACCTCCCTTGATGAATTAGAGTTCTCCTAATTACCCCTCACATCCTCCTCCTTGTGTCCTTGCTTCCTCATCCCTCATATCTAATGTTTTTACTCAAGTCTGCTCTCAACGAAGGCCCAAATTGGCCCCCCACCTCTCCTGAAACATCCAAACACCCCTCTTCTAAGTGAAGAATTCTACCACACTTGAAGCACATTCTTGGAAGCTTCTCATATGATAGAGGCACCCACATATTCCTCTCCTACAAGTTAACTGTGCGACCTCTAGCCACCACCTTCTTCAGATCACACAACACATGAACCCTCAGGTAACTTCCTCATCCCATACCATCCTCCATCACATTTACATCCACAACCTTCCCCACAGAACTCCCAATCAGCTCCCCAACTGTCTTATTCATACAAGCTAGAGGTAGATTGTGCAACTACACCCAAAATTCCTATTTCTCAAAGCTGATTTTATTCGGTTGAGTGATTCCATCGCACATTCTTAGAACAAATAAATGGTTATCGAAGAGCCAAGGCTTACCTCGCCGCACTCGATTCCTATCACCAAGGTTTATGAAGGTGATAATGAAGCAATTGGCTTTGAACTCATGAAACACCAGAGGTTTCCCGACTCTCCAAATCTTCTCCATAGTTCGACGTACCACCTCATTCTCGATTGTTCTATTGGCAATGATCTTCCCCACCAAGCTACGTTTAGCCTTCGACAAGAACTCCTGCCCCAAATTAATCGCGATCGACACATTCTCCTCCTCATTCAACTTCAAACGATCCCAAACCTCCTCCAATTCATCCATTCCACCTCCTCGATCTCATCGTGAAGCAAGAACAAGAAACTCTCAACGGCCTACTCCTGAACCAAAATCCAGAAAATGAATGGACTAACTCCTCCTCCACCAATCGCTAGAGCACGTAGTAGAGAGCAGACTCTCGACATAGGTTAATTCGTATGAATTAGAATGATTTCATGTTTAATTTTTTTATAATATTGCTTTTTAACTTTGTAATGAGAATATCATTATGGTCATAATATTATTATTTGTTACAGCTTGAATTTTCTTTATAAATATAATCATCGATGTATGTATCTAAATTAACTATATAAAGATATTTATAAACTCAAAATTTATTTGTTAAAATTTGAAATTAAAGTTACAAGCTATAATATAAATAATTTATTTTATTTAAATAATGGAACTGGTGAACAAATTGAACTCGATGATAAGCTCGCGAACAACTACACTTGATCGCCCATTACTCGTTTGAATCTGACTTGCCTATCGCCCTAATCGTCCTCATGTTGCAAGGTTTTGTAGATATAAAAAAAGGTTAGATCTACAACTATTGTACAATTATTTTACATCTATTTAATGTGATTGTGCCACCTCATAAAAAAATCTTAAAATTTAAATATTTTAATTTGACAATTTCTCTCAAATCTGTAAAATAGTTGATGGATAATTTGTGTAGAACGTTGTCAATTCATGAGTCATTTCAATTTCTCCTATTTTTTTTTTATTGATTTTTCCTTTCCCAATTACTTCCCTTTATTATTATTATTATTATTATTATTATTATTATTATTATTATTATTATTATTATTATTATTATTATTATTACTTTCTTAACATTGTTATGTTTATTATCATCTAGTATTTTATGGTACACGACGCTAGCTTAAACAAAAGTAAAAAAATTAAGAGGTTATATAAAGCATTAATAGTTGAACTTAAATGCGGGGTTCATGTTTAACTGAATCAAGAAAGGATGATTATTCAAAAAAAAAAAAAAAATGCGGGGTTCATGTAAAGATTCACATCCTAAGCCGAATGGCTCTTGTAACCTACGTTGTACTTTAATGGTGTCCCGAGACAAGTGTACAAACCAGTGTTTGTGTGTTCCTCGTGAATTGTCCCTTCTTGCTCCTGAATCTATTAAAGGACGACAACCTCAGTGGATTTTCTAATGAAAGAACACCAAAACCAAGATTCGAAAGGAAAAACAAGAAAAAACTTGGAAAATTCTTTATCTCTAGTTTTGGTTTAACCCTCTTCGTCGTGATAGAGATAAATCCATTAAAATTATTTATACGAAAAAAGCTGCAAACCCAAAAGTTCAAGACTCATTTTGAATCTAGCAGTTGTGCTTTTCTCTGTTCATACATAATCTCATTGAAGCATATACACACAAGCTCTCTTCTCTACTCTCTAATCGGATAATACAATTAAAAATCTTTCTTTTTCATTTTCTACATTTTTGCTTCTGTTGGTTGTTGAGAATAGTAATTAAGCTGATTAAATCTCGTATATTATGTATGGATCAATAGCCGTTTCATGACAACCCTTTTCTGGTAGTCATCTTCTAATGCTGCCTAAATTGCGAGAATCCCAGTTGAGAAGATCTGTCCTCTTGTGTACGGTGAGCTTGAAACATCCGCAGACCTCGGTGCTTCCGATCTGCACTGTTCTTTCTTCTCATCCATCACTATCTGCCTTGTTCGACATTCCGTGCTGCAAAACGCTTTCTCTCCTCTGTTCAATCAAAATGAATCCTTTCAAAATCTAACCCACAAACTTCTAGTCGTATGTTTTTCATCGACAAATGATATCATGAGAGAAAGAGAGAGAGAGAGAGAGAGAGAGAGAGAGAGAGAGAGTTAGAGAGTTTTACCTGTACATGTATATGTCTTTGCCATGGAGGTTTTTCCTGCACAAATGACACGAACTGAGAAAATCTGAAGTTGGATACGCTGAAACAATTTTCCCATATGTTGGCAAGGAGTTCCCAGCAATACCCAAGTTGTTACATCTATCAAGACCATTTATTTCTTGTGGATTTTGTCGATATTCAACTCCATGATCATAGTACGCCTTTGTGAAGGATATGTTAGGTCCATGACAAGTCACATAAGTATAGTTCTCCGAGCTGCCTTCTCCAAATTCCTCATATGCTCCTTTTAATCTCTCACATATTTTGTTAGAATTAACTGTTTTGGGATTTGATCGATTTAGATTGCAACTCCAAACAGCATATTTAGCCAAGATTTCGTGTCCACATGATCCATTGTTACTAGATTTCTCAAGGGCAGCAACAATACCCAATCCAACCCCACCAAGATCATAATTCTTTAGACCTCTTGGTGATTGCATGTTGATGTCTAATGGACTCCTTGGACTTGTGCCGGCATCTCGAAATCCCGACCGGTTGCCGGAAACCAATAATTCTGATAGCTTCCCGATCATCGGACGAGATCTTTTGCCTAACATGCTTATAAATATGAAAGAAAGAAAGAAAAAAAAAAAAGTGAGAAGAGAGGAAAGAAGGGGAAAGCACTTTGGAGTGGGAAGATGTTAGGAAAGAAATGGAGATATGGGGGTCTGTATAAATGTCCGCAAAGCTAGCTTAGGGTCTCCAATATATGATGGAGTGGTTGGACTAAAACCTTTGGTTTGATTTTTGGAGTTATTTGGGTGACAATTGCTTGAATAATAAAAAAAGAGCCAACACGTCTGTCAGTTATTTTATTTATTCTACTAATAACATACTATAAAAAAAAAAAAAAAAAGGATCCCATTGGTCGCTTAGTTATTTGGGTGATAATTGCTTAAAGAATTAAAAAAGCCAACATAACTCTATGTTATTTTATTTATTTTACTAATAATATATTATAAAAGAAATGGATCCCATTGGCTGATTATCTTAGGGCTCGTTTGAACATTGTGTTTGGATAGTGAGTTAATATGAGATGAAACACTTTCTATATTCAAATCGGGCCTTAGAATATCTTATAATTTTGAGAATAGTGAAATGATTTGAATTAAGTTGTTTTGTTAGAATTTGAAAAAAGAGATAAAAAGTTAAATAAAAATATTATAAACTTAAAAAAGTTTTTGAATATTATTTTTATTTTGAAATTTATAAAAATTGTATTATTTTTTGTGTTTTTTTAATTTGTAAAAGTTGTATTAGTTTTTGTATTTGGATAATGATTATGTAATAATTAGATGAAAAAAATTAAAAATTTGAAATTGAAAAAAGTTTTCTATTTGAGTGATGTTTTGGGAATGAACTTATGAGAAATTTTGAGAATTTTAGAAATTATGTTTCTCATCTCTATATCCAAATGAGCTCTTAGGCCTCATTTGTTTTTACAGATGTAATGAGATAACATAAGATGAGATAAAATTATTAAAATATTTTTTTATTTTATAATTTAAAAAAATTAAATTTTTTATTTTATTTTATGTGAGAATTTATAAAAATTATAATTATGAAATGAGATAAAATGAGAATGATTGTAAAAACAATCGATAGTTTAATCTTAAGAAAATGATAACGGTCGGCTGATTTTATAAAATTAAATTGATAAAATGATATGATTTTATATAATATATTAAATTTATTTTATAATAAAAATAATTTTATAATTTAACATTTTCAAATCAAGTCATCTGATTTTTTATAATATTTTTAACTAAAATATTTAAAAAAGAGAAATGATATTTTTACACTTCATTTATTTTTACTCTTTGAATTTGATTAAAAATTTTAGAATATTATTTTTTTGAATAATTTTAAAAAATAAATAAATTCAGCCAATCAATGTAATAATATTTTCATTTTATAAAATTAATTTTTTTTTAATTAAATCAAATAATTATGTTAATTAATTAAATTTATTTTATTCTAAATTATATAAGGAAAACATATTCTAAATTTTTTAATCCAAATTCAGAAAAAAAAAAAGCTGAATATTAAAACTACAGTAAAGGAATTTTAAAACTATCATTACTCTTAAAAAAGAAAATGCTCGTGACCCAATATTTGAATGTCTGGCCCACAAAAGTTGTCTATGTTTTTGGACAATGGAAAAGAAAAGATTCCAGGAGAAATGGGACCGCGGATCGTGGGCACGTGTCAAGCGTAATCATTACTATAACGACCGCAGCAAACTGTAGGCCCCATCTTTTGTCGACGGAAAGGTATGTGGCCGAGTCTAATGACTAATATATCCAACCGTCCGTTTATTATTTCCTTTATTTTTTTTTATTTTTTACTTAATAGTTAAGTAAATGATTATTAATAAAGTTATATATATATTTTTAATTTTTGTAATGATTAAGAATGTTAAAAAAATATTTAAAAAAATAATAACAAAAAAATAAAAATTTTAAATATGAATAGTAGAAAGTAATAAGTTTATCATTATCTAAGAAAATTTTATTCATCACCCTTACATACTATACATCATAATTTTTTTTTAAATTTATTCTCTTTTAAATATGTGGTATATAAATGATGAGTAGAAGAATTCAAATAGTTTAAAAAGAATAAAATATTTTTTTTAAAAAAAATAAAACAGTATAATATGTAGTGTGTGAGATGATGAGTAATAAAACTCAATATTAAAATGATTACAAGTTCTAAATAGATTAATTTTCTACGAGTCTTTTATAAAAAAATTAAATTTCATTAAAAAAATTTGTCTGGACAGAGATACCTGACCAGACCAAATTGGTCCATATATTTAGAATCTCAATTTTCGATCCGGTCCATGGGTCTGGTTTTGTTTTTAGACTGGATTAAATCAATCGAAATATATATATAATTTTTTAAAAAATATATTAAAAAATACATGATAGAGCCAAGAATGACTCCGAACGGTAGCCACCAGATCTGTCATTTTCCTAATTCATAACTATCAATTGGGAGGATATTGCATAAAAAAGAAACAAAATAAAAGAATATTGACGACATGCATGGGCATTAGAGTCATTTCAGGTAGAAGCCCACGGAATGGTTGCTTTTACAAGAAGGGCTTTAAGAAAAACAAGGCAAATGCGGGACCCACGCACACGGGGTTGTCTCATGTCTGTATATGTGGTATACGCTTATTGGTTAACTTGGTTAAGGCCACGTGTATTGAGTTAACCCGATAGAGTGAGTTAATGACAAAACTGACAATGACCTCCGATGCATTTTATGCAAGATGTTGACACCTTCAATTATCATTTTTTTTTTGGACTCTGCTGCACTGAAAGAATCTCACAGAAAAGTAATTATTTTATTTATTTTTAATATTTTTTAAACATTTTAAATATATTTTTAAACATTTTTAATATTTTTATAAAATATAAAAAAATACAAATTTATTTAAAAATATTTTCTTAATTATTAAATAAAAAAATTTAAAAAAATAAGATACAATTCGGTAGAAATTTTTGATAGAAACTTTCTGAAAAATAGTATTTTCCTTTTTTTTTTTTTACCATCAAAATTATGCAGGAGATAAAGTTTTAAGAACAAAAAATTTATCAAAATTACTGTGCAGTATCATTCATTTTTAGTTACTTATTTTAGTACAATACTTTCTAAATTTATTTATTTATTTTACATAATTTATTAAGAGTTAAGTAGAATTTAAATAATAAATTGGAATGAGATGAATTAAAATAAAAGTTAAGGGTTAAATTAAATATTATTAAAATATTATTTTTTTAATAATATTATTATTTTAATATTTGATTAAATTATTTATTATATTTTTTATAAAAATTTTAAAAAAATTATAATAAAATAATAAAATAAAATAAAATACTTCTACAGTCCAAACGTGCGTGAATGAAAGTAAATTTTGAAGCGTCAAAATACAATCATGCATTCGTGCACTTTAATTTAAAATGGCTGAAAGCGATGTCACCTTTCTCGTTGAAGGTGCTTTTTACTCCATTACGTTGCTGATCGAGGCAGTGTTTGGATATTATTTAAGAGAAAATATATTTGTAATTATGAATTTTGTAATTATTATGTAATTATTTAAAAAAATAAATAAAATATAAGATTCACATGAAAAAAATTAATTTTTTCATAATAGATTTTAATTCTTTTTCAAAACGATTACACGACGTTTATACACTTTATAGTTGTATATAAAATTACTCATTATTTAATATTTTATAATTAGTGTTTTACTATTTTTTTTATTATTTACAAATAATTTGATATTACCTCACTATCCAAATGTATCCTTAATCAAACTCACAATCTAATCGCTACCCACCATACAATAGTCGTCCTTCACAACAGGTAAGAGTATTGTCATTGATTTCTCTATATACATATGTAAAATCACATCTTTTGAAGATTAACTTTACCATTTAAGCAAAACTCTCACATTGAAGTATGCATATTTGAGCCAAAATAATAATAATATTTTATTATTATTAATTTTTTACCTATTTTTATTTTTAGATTTTGCAATTAGCACCCTTTACAAATTCCATTATTTAACTTGGGCTCAAAAACACCAATTTCATGTATCCAATTTTACCAATTTCATATATCAAAATGACCAAATTTATATATATAAAAAATGAATCTCGTGTGCTCGAAAACAATTTGTATTAACATCTGCTCCATATTACCAACAAATATTAACATGTGCTAAAAAACAGTTTGTACCATTAACTTAATACAAATTCCATGTATCAAAATCAACTTAATACAAGTTTCAAAAGTTGATTTTGATACAAATTCATGCACTTAATACAAATTCCTCCAAGTTGTCTCGATACAAATTTATAATACCAAAACCAATATCAAGTAGTCAAAACAAGCAGCAGCTCCACCAAAATAGAATACAAGCAGTCTTGAATACAAGTAGGAGCTCCACCCTTTTCTCCAGCACCAATACCAAGCAGCAGCTTCACTACACAGTCAAAACTAGCAGCAGCTCCACCAGCAACCACCAACAACAAAATTGACCAAATCAAAACCACTCACTAGCAACCAACCACCAACAAAATATAGTTCTATTTTGAGGTACAAAAAATGATTTCCATTTGATAGCAACCAGCAGTACAACAATACCAAAAACATGTCAACCACACAGTCAAAAGACGCAAAACAATTACAAAATCATATAAAACCAAACATACAACTATGTATGAGATATGATCTTATTCATTTGTTTCTCAATGATTTCCATTTGAAGATTATAGGTGGAGTAGTAATCATAAATTCTACTCCATAATTGTGTGTAGGATTGGTCAGTTTTTTGTATGGAGTCTATACTAATGTTAAGTCAAGCTGAAACGAGGACACTATCTTCCTCTGCAGTAAATGACACACCCCCTGTAATTTTTGTTTAGGTGCCATTTTTTCCCGTTAGGGTTGTGTCGCTTGAACATCAACATTTGTACTATCCATAGGAAGTTATTAATACCACCCTCACCACTTTCCAACAGTGTGGTGAAGAAGGAATTCTCATCAATTAAATAGCACATCCTTTAACAAAATATTGAAGGAGAAAATGTTATTAAAACAACATATTAAAACAGCCTAAATAGTTTACAAACATCAAATGAAAAGAGACATAACAAGAGGCATTACAAGAGGTGGGTGAGGGCATATTATTAGCATTACAAGAGGCATTACAAGAGGCCAATTACCCAAACAATCAAACAATCATCCAATCAAATGCTGCACCCAATCAAACAACGATAGCAACACAAACAATGATAACAAGCACTACAAATTGGACTGCAGTGTATATAGACAAACAAAATGTTGCATTCACCAGCTTGTAACCTAAGATGTCACATGCGCACCTTGCCTCCCTCCAATTGCCAGAAAAACAAGATGTTGATTTCTTTTTGGTGGAGTTCCTTAAGGTTGTTGTGAATACTCAATACATCACAAATTTTACATTTACTAGCCTGTAATATAAGTCATCACATGCTTGCCACCAACTGTAAGAAAATTAAGAGATTGCTTGCTTGAATTCCTAAAGGTGGTTATGACAACTTTTGTTTGTTTGTATACACTAATCGTGCTGTTTAATTTACAATGCCATCTTTTTAGGGTTGTGCTCTAGGCAAATGACCCAAACAGTTTTTTTTTTTTTTTTTTTATATATTCTTTTTATTATAATTTTAAACAGTCATCCAATCAAATGCTGCAACCAATCAAACAACAAAAAAAAAAGAAAAAAAAAAAAAGACAGCAAGCACTACAAATTGGTTTTTCTTGTTCATCAATATTTTGTTTGAACTGGTTTAAAATCCTAGTGATAATAAACAGAACTAATCACCCACTAAAGATTCCTCCTAGTGATGACAATAAAAAGGATCCAACTATACAAACATGCCTCACAAAAAATCTGATCACAACGATTGCTTTTAAATCTATACCAACATTGATCATAATGATTGCTTTTAAATCTATACTAAATCTGATCACAACAAAAAATCTATACTAGATTTGAATCCCTAAACTTAATTCAAACAAATTTTGTACAAAACCCTAAAATGAACCAATTTTAAAAACAGTAAAGAAAAACCCTAAAATCATCCATTAAAAACAACAACCAATCGAAAAATATTGTTTACCCTATGCTGTTTACCTTAAAATCTCGAGATTGAAAAGATCAAATCTACCCTATATTCGAGATTGAAGAGACTTGACAATGACGAAATCGACGAAGAGAGAGAGAGAGAGAGAGAGAGAGAGAGATCTTTTGTTGGTGTTGAAATGGAAGCTTTGCAGTCTGTGTTGGTGTCGAGAGAGAGAAGTTTTGTGAGAGTTTTGTTTCTGTTGGGAGAGAGAGGGGGAAATGAGAGAGAAATAATTAATAAAATAAGATTTAAAGAGTGAATAGTGCATCTCCAAATTCGGAGAATTACTGTTTATAACTATGTAAATATTTAGAGATGTATAATCTAATGTTGTCTAATTTAGGATCATATTATTCAAATATATAGATGCATAATCCAATGCTAGTGCTCTAAGGATAAAGTTCCAATTTTTTTGATAATTTTGATATATTTATATTTTAAATTGAAGATATTTTTATAAAATAATATTATTTTTTATTTAAAATAAAATTATATAAAAAATCATAAAAATAATTGGACTGCATCAATTTTACAATACCAAAATCTTTAAAACAACCGACGATTGAAAAGGTAAAGAAAAATGGATTTTTTTGACTTTTGAGCGAAGCTTTTGTGAGCTCGAATATAGATAAAATCGAGCGACAAGGTTGTCATATCTACCTTACATGAGAATTGTTTTTCTAAGAAAAATGCTTTGGGTTCTAATTTTGAAACCTAAAAAATGTTCTGAATGAGATTTTATTTTATTTTATTGAATGATTAAAAAAATATTTTTTAATAATGTTGTAAATTTTTTATTTTTTTTAAAATGTTCATGATGATTAAAAAAATACATAAAAAAAATTATACTATTCGAGACATTTTTTGGGTCCATAGCAGTACTCTTTTTCTAAAGAGCATAGTTGGATCCGTAGTATTTATGCCACTTGCCTCACATTTCTAGCTTTGGGGCACGTGACAGAAATACCCTGGATGGTTGGAGTTGGACTCAAGTGGGTCCTTCTCTAAAACACTAGTACGCTTACATTCGATAACTGAGTATTGCTACTCATTGTTCTACGCACTGCATATTACTATTTATTTTAATTATTTTAATTTTATTAATTTTAAACTAATAAATTTTTCTACTCATTATTTATACACCACACATTTTGTAAAGAAAAAAAAAATCATGTAATGTGTAATGTTAAAATGATGAGTAGAATTTTCAAAAAGTGAGAATGAGAGTTTAGGTTCTAATTCAAAAAAGGTTAATTCAAACCTCGACAACGACACAACGTATTTAATCATTACCTCAATAAAGGTTAAAAATTAAAATTTAGAGAAGTATTATCTCTATGAAAAGATTTTACAAAAATAAATTTATAAATTGGCGTTTATATGTGATATATAATATATATATATATATATATATGTATGTATACACTAGATCTACTTTGCAATAAAAAAAATTTAGTTATTTTATAATTTGACGTACCATATCAAATTACATCAACTTATAAGTTTACTTTTATGATGGTCGTTTGTGATCACTAAAGCATTTCTCTTAAAACTAAGAGAACATCATGTGACCACTTCTAGCAACCATTTGTAGGGTACAAAAATATTACAACTGGCTTGCGAATGATGTTCTCATAAAATGGAGGTAACTTCCGACTCTCACATAGTCAATATTCTCCACCTCTCTTTAAGCAACTCATTATTTTCATGATCTTGCTAGTAGACTCCGATCATCTGTACTTGTATTGCAACTGCCTGTTGATGATCAGGATTGTGGAATCAATTACAAGTACCCCAAGTGATACAATTTTAAACAAAAGTCACTTTCATAGTGATTGATCATTGTGTTGCATACCTACCTCAAAGTTTGTTTTCACAACACATCTCATGATTTCATTTAATTATTACAATTTTTTCAAATTCTCACATAAAATAAAATAAACAATCAACTTTTTTAAATCCCATAATCTAACAATATTTTATTTAATTTTTAACTTTTATCTCAATTCATCTCATTTTATTGGCAAAAACAAACTAAAATTTCTTTTATAATTGAACTACCTTCATTGAGAAGGATGGAAAAACAACTCACTTTTGATAAATAGGTTCCTCACTCTGTTAAGAGTCAAGATTTTGATCTCCTTTTTATTTAGTTCAATTATGCATACGTATTGTGAAATTTGGTTCCCCACATTTTTTTTAAAGGGAATAAATATGGAAAACACTACAGACATAAAGGGATCCCACACACTGATATGACACACTGAATGCGGCACGTTTCTTCTTTTTTTTTTTTTTCCTTACTTTTTTGTCTCCACCCGTGCGATTCCCCTCCCCTCCTCCCCCTTTCCCTCTCTGTCTCCGCCCGTCTCCACCATTGCCGTCGCTGCCATGGTGGTTGGGGACCACCTCAGGGCTGGCAGAATCGGTGCTGCCATGAATGGGATGGTGCCGCTTGGACTATCGGCGGCTTTTGCTGGCCCTGAGGTGGTCCTCGACCACCATGGCGGCGACAGGAAGGGGTGAAACGGGCTGAGACAGAGGGAAAGGGAGAGTTGGGGTGGGGAGACGCACGAGAAGGAAATGAAAGAAAAAAAAATGTAGGGAGACGTGGCACACATCAGTGTGTGGGATTCACTAATGAAGTTATGAAATTCAGTCAAAACATTAATTATGATCTTCTAGACTTCCTTGATATGCTACAAGTTAGGCGCAAGACCTACTATGATAGACTTTGGTTTCATCATTAAGGAAGGGAATAACTATAAGAGGACAACGTGTTGCTGGCAAAAAGTGTTAAGAATATATATGTTCAAACACTTGTATATATGTAGGTGAGTTCCTACCTTGATAGGAATAATTTATTCAAATATAAATCATTAAGATTTCTTATTATTTCCCTTCAATCCTTGCTCTTTAGTGATCTAGGCCCATCAACTTGGTATCAAGCCATGGGTGTTCTAAAAAGGATGAATCTAAAAGCTTGAGGTTGATCCACAAGAACGTAAAGTTTGAGTTCAACAGTTGATAGCAAACTCACAACGCAATGGCTCAAGAATGCGGAGTTTGGAGTATACAGTTAGGAGCTAGAAGATACCCACTCCAGGACGCAGCAGAGTTCTAGATATAAGGAGAAAATCCCTCGAGATCACAAATATTCTTCAAATTAGAGGTAGAATGAAGATGATAGCCCCCAACCAACTCTTTCATTCACAACAAGAAACTTTATGCCATTGTGCTTAGACTTTGACGAACTCCTCTCGTTCTTGGAATAACTCAGCTGCTTTATCATCACAATAAAATTTTAGTGGATTCTCAATGCTATTCACGACTTGAAGTCCAGTAATAAAATCTCGCAACCATATTGCTTGATTTGATGCCTTATAGCAAGTAATAAACTCTGGTTCCATGGTAGAGGAAGCTATAAGCGTCTATTTGATGTTTTTCCATGACACAACTCCCATAACTAACATGAAAACATAACCTAAAGTAGATCTCCTATTATCAAGGCAACCAACAAAGTCGAAGTCTGAGAACCCAGTAATCTCCAATGTGTGAGAGTCTTTATTTCTTTGCAAGTGCTGCATTACCATTTTAGTAGCTTTTTACTGATCCATGTTTGAATTGTTTAAATATCTGTCAAACGTTTCAATTGCATACCCAATATTTGAGTGTGTGCAAACCTAGCATACATGAGGCTCCCTACAACTGATGCATAGGGGATGCACTCCATTTGTTTCTTTTCAACATTGTTATTTGGGATATGGAGCAAATTTAATCTATCATATTTTGCAATGGGTGCATCTCCAAATGCACAATTTGCATGCCAAATCTACTGAGTATTCTCTTGACATATGCCTTTTGTGATGAGCTAACAATGCCTTGTGATCTATCATGATAAATTTGTGTGTCTATTACAAAAGATGTCTCACCAAAATCTTTCATTTCAAAGTGTTTTGAAAGAAATTTCTTAGTTTCATGTATTAAGACTCGCAAGTAGGATGTCAATGATATATAGTACAAAAAATATAAATTTGCTCCCACTAATCTTATAAAGGCATTGATCCACAACATTTTTCTTAAAACCAAAAGAGGAAATTACTCAATCAAATTTTCGATACCATTGGTGGAATGCCTGCTTTAAACGATAGATGAATTTCGTTAGTTTGGAGACCAAATGACTTCATTCATCAGTCTCAAAAGCCCATTTGTTGCACCATATATATTGTTTCCACAATGTTCCCATTGAGAAAAGCGGTTTTTAAATTCATATGATGAAACCCTAAATCATAAGGAGCTACAAATGTCATAATGATTCTAAAAAAAGGGTTTTTTTTATTAAACTGGTGAGAAAATCTCTTTATAGTCAATATCTTCTTTTCAAGTAAAGCCTTTTGCAAATAGACATGCTTTATGCCTTTCAACATTGCCTTTAGAGTTTCGCTTGGTTTAAAAAATCCATTTACAAAAAATTGGTTTAATACCCTTAGGCAACTCGATAATGTCCCAAACTAGATTGTCCTTCATAGACTTTAACTCATCTAGTATTGCACCCTTCCACTTTTGAGAGTTAGCACTTTGTTTGGCTTGATTGAAAGAGATTGATAGATCTTCCAACCATATATCAAACTTATGTTATTGGGAATAAATAATGTAATCATCTGGAATTGTTGATCTCCTATCCCTATTTGATCTTATTATTGGCACTTCCTATTGAGATTGTTCAATTTCTTTCATATTAGTAAGAGGCAACTCATGAATGGTTTGGCGATCTGCATCCGTATCCTTTACTACGACAGTTGTGACCACCTCTCCACTCTCAATATTTTTCAGAGAAATTTCAATTTGTTCCTCTTCAAATACAATATCCATGAGTTGTGTACTCCTATTATCCTGAATATCTTCAATGAGTTTGGCATTATCCATCTTAATTATGGTATTACTTGAGGGGCAATAAAACTTGAAACCCCTCGATCTCTCGTAGTATCCAACAAAGTAGCAGGTAATTGTTCTTGAGTCTAGTGCTTGTGATTTTTCATATATCAAATATAGATATCCATAACGAGAATAATCATATATAATAATGATAAAATATCGTTGACCATTCCAAGATGCCGTAGGGAATGAATCATAAATGTCAGTATGTATCACTTCTAAGACACTGAACTCCTATTGAAACCTATTTTTCTATTATTTGTTTGATTGCTTTCTATACATTTAGTATAGATTTTAAAATTTAAAAAACTAAGAGAACCAAGAATTCCAATTGACACAATCCTTTCAACTCTCTCTTTTGAGATATCTTCCTGAAACACCCCGCTCACCATGGCTAAAAATAAAGCCACTTTTAAAAATTCTAGGGAGTGAGAGTGCTACTACTGAACTTGACTTAAAAATATATTTATTTTTTTATTCTAAAGGAAGCGCCAAGTACAAAGATTCTTTATAATAAATAGAGTCGTTTTGTATTAAAATACTGAAATCATAAATGAGAGTGCACGGAAGCATTTATTAAAATTTCTCAAAGTCCGTGCTAGAAAAATCATAACTTAAAATCTCTATACATGATCTAGCTAGGCCACTGTCACGCCTTTGTGGACTAAGTCTTGTCCTGTAGCTCTATCTTCATAAAAACTCTGATCTGGGGTGGTTTAAAAATATAAATCAACTAAAATGAGTCGATGACTCAGTAAGAAATCCATCATAACATAAACATACTTAACATAAGGTTTTTCATAAAATATTTCATGCTGAAACTTAAAATCATGACTGTTCATATGTATGTTATGACATGCATGGTTTACCTTGGCTTATCTGACTTATCTTACTTATCATACTAACCCACACACTTAACCCTGTGTGCAAGGTTGTGCATGCGGTTGCAAGGGGAGACACTAATAGTATTTTAGCATACGATGATGGACCACGCGTAAGTTCGTGGCTTGTACGTTCACCCATAAATTCGTATTGGTACAATGCATCTGAACGACCATATGGTTAACTATTCTAAACTTATCTTGACCTTATGAAAGCTTACATGTCGTATGCAACGTAAGATACATGAAATGCATAATACCATACATAAATATAATATGTGGAATGCAATATGATAAATGACGTGCTTACAAATATCATGACATGCGTGGTACATAAACACTCGCTTCCAAAGAGCTGGCTTTAATAATAATATATATAACTAGATAATGTATGCTAATCCTAATTTATGATCAAGCTACTTACCTCGCAGTGTTAATCCAATATTTTCGGCATGAATTGGTAATGTGAACTAGAAGGAGAGAGAATACCAGAGGGAGGTTGTGAGAGAAACGAGATAGTTGGCTATTGGTGTGATAAACGTAGAACACGCACGGTACTGGATTGGGTATCTTGGGTTTGAGCGCTGCACTTACAGAGGTTTATGGTTTTTTTCCAAATAACACAGAAGGGATATATTATAGAGAGATTTGACAGAGGGTGTTGACAAGTTCGAGTTTGAGTTGGACTCAATCGTGATGATTCAAGAAGAGAATATGAATATAAAAACATGATCTAGTAGTTCATTTAATGTAGGATTGACAGTGACTAAGATAGGGTATGAGAATTCAATTAGTGATGATTTTAAATTGAAATAAATTTTTGATGGCTGATCTTTAAATTCTAAAAGATGTCTAACTCGTTCAATAAATAATAAATGAGGTTTAACATAGTTATTAAGTCTAATTAAAACTTCTAATCAACATCTATAATTTATCACTCATGGGCTTATTCAATATGGCCTATTAAATATAATTTAGGTCCAATAAAAACTATCATAATTCTAACCTTAGAATTATTGGGCTGAGTTGTTATAGTCCCAAACGCTTATGCCATAATAAAGAGGAATTCTCATTAATTAGTTTTCCCTTTGTACCATAATTATTTACATGCAAGGTTTCATTTATCTTTAACTTAGAGGCATGCAAGCCTAACAAATAAAGATTATCAAATAAAGAGCCAATACCAATAACATTTGAATTTTACATTTCTAAATGAACAACAATAACCAGATTTGTCCAAATAAAAAAAGAAAAATCAAATTACGATTAAATGGCGGTATATTAAAAGCCTCATCTAAATTCAAGTAAAAACCATATTTTAATCCTAATCTATAACTCCAATTGCCTCCACACCAACTTTATTGCCATCTCCAAAGTAAATGCTGAATGCTAACAATTATGTGAATAGCAGCTCTGAATCTATTTGTCAAGACTTAGGTGGTTTAGTGACTAAATTAATTTCAGTGCAAACAAAAATAGAAAAATCACTTTTCTCTGCAAGTCACTTTTGATACTGGAGATAATCATTCTTCACATGACCAACTTTCATGCAAAAATGACATGTAGAAATCTTATCCTATCTCTATTGAATAATTTCTTGTTAAGTCTCAGTATTCTTAGCTGATCTAACTTTATTATTATTCTTTCTTTTCTTGGTGCCCGGATTCCCACGAGGAAAAATTGCCAAGTAAGCACTTTCTATTCTTTCTTGTATCAATTTCTTCCTCTTGCACATACTAAGCAATGAGTTCATTAAGAGTTAATTTACCAATTTGAGTGTTATAATTAATCTTAAAGGGATCAAATTGTGCAGGAAGAGAAATAAAAATGAGACGCATAAGAATTTCATCAGAAAACTCTAACCTTAGTGCTCTCAATCTAGTAACAAAATTTGACATTTCCATAATGTACTCCTTTATGTTCCCTTTGCTATTATAGCACATTGAGACAAGTTTTCTAAGAAGTGTTCATGTCTCTACCTTTTTCGATACAACAAATCGGTTTGCTATTGGTCTAAGGTACTTCTCCTCTTCTAGGCATTGCACCTTGAATAGAACCAGAAATGGTTCATTATCATAAGATTCATGCGATTAGAGCACTCTCATTTCTCATAAGCTGCTATTTGATCAATAGAACTTTGATAAATAAGCTTGGGAGGTTTATCAACCCAAAGTGCCTACTCTAAATCCATACACCCAAGAAAAATAGTAACATACTATTTCCATTTTACAAATTGGGTCCATTAAAAACTAGAATTTTATTTAAATTGGCAGATATTGAAGATGCATTCACTATAAGCAAAATAAAAGAAACTTACAATAAATAAATAGCCCATCAGTTTTCATATATTGACAATGATAAAAGAAACCATAATTATCATGTGCAAGTTTTAGAATAACAAAATTAATCAAACAAGATGACATAAATTTTAAAGAAAAATACAAAGTGGGCCATTATGAGATACCTAATGCATCGTTGACAGTATTTACAACATGTAAGTGACCTTCTCCCAATAGAGCTAGTTAGTGTAAATAATAAAAAAATAGGGCGTAAATAACCTTTCTTTGGGCCAATTATTATTCACATGGATATAGATGTAATTAGATTTAATTCATCTAATTGTTATCTTTTTATGAAAGAAGAAAATTTTCATGATAGAGGCCACTTAGGCGATGATTTCTCAAAGCTTTAGGTATGAATTGCTAATGAATATCTCAAATAAAATAGTTATGTATATAAATAAGACAATATTAAATAGCATGTGCATAAGAGAGATATTCAGAGAAAGAAATAAATATTTTTTTCAAAAATTATTATTTTAATCGGTCGGACCTAGTCAGGACCTAGTTAGTCAACTGATCTGGGTTCGAACTGGATCTCGAATCGGTCAACTGAGAGGTCAAACCTAGTTCCCGATCGACCCGGCTCCATGTATTTAGGTATGGATACGAGCTTTAATCTGACCCAATGAAGTTAAACCCAAAGAGGTTAAAGGTTGGGCCCAAGAAAATAAAGAAACCCTACCTGAATCAAAGACCCGTGACCTGGTTTCCAATATGTTATGACCCAAATTCCTGTAGCACAAAACAAGCCGGCGCTGTAACTGTTTTGGCCTACCAAGCACCATTTTTGGTGCATTTAGGTCTCATTTGTTTTTATAAATGAGAAGAGATGAGATGAAATTTTTTGAGATATCTATGAATAATATTGAGATATGTGAGTTGAGATGAGATGAGATAGTTTTATTAAAATATGTGTTTGTTTATAGAAATGAGATGAAAATGTTGACTTTTTTTATATAAAGAAGAAAAACTAGGATATACTAATAATTGTTTTTTTTTTTGGTTAATATTTTATGAAATAGTATTTGAAAAACTGGGACCCACTGGTAGCTTTTTGTGTATATTTATTGCCAAAAGATGAACACCGGAGAGAGAAATGAGTATTTATCTCTGGAACACACTAATATGACCTATTCTGTAAACGGTATTGCGCTGATAGATGAACACGAGAGAGAGAAATAGTATGGCTCCACTGGCAGCTTTTTCTCTGTATAGTACAGTTGATGAATAGTGATAAAATAATGAGAGATGAAATGAGATAATATTAGATGAGATAAAAAATTAGTATTTATTTTCAAAGAGTGTCTGACCGTACAAAACTTAGAATTTTTTTCAAAATTTTGTATTTCATCTCTAAAAGCAAACGAGGCCTTAGATGAGGGGACACCGGTGAGGAAATCTCCTACCTACTCTTGGTGCCTCTGGTGGCCTTTTTCTTATTTATTTGTTTATTTAAATACCGAACAAGAAGTTTGGCTACCATAAGCAACAGTTATGGAGAATACTGGAAACTGCGACAATAGACTGAGAAACAACTTTTCAGTCACCCCAATCACTCAAAAACTAAATAAAAAATAATTTGAATGGTGAAAAATGAAATAAATTTGAAATCGTATTTTACAAATAATAGAAATTTTATTTTACAAATACGAAATTGTATTTTCATAACGATCTGACAAGAAAGCTTTGATACCACTTGTTGGACTTAGAGAGTCTGAAAATGTCAAGATCTCATATCAAATCGTTGTAAAAATTTGGTAAAGAGAGCATACCTATAGCCATTGGAGAGAAGAGCGCAATTGTTAAGTCTTCCTGTCCAATATTCACTCTCTATAAAAACGTATAGTGATGGGATGCATAGCATTAAGAATGAATCTGAATGGAGACTATAACCTACACACACACACATCTATAAAACTCAAATTTCAATTATGCCCATCATAAAATAATAGAGTTCCATGAGTCCTTAACGAGTCTCTACACATAAATTGGACTAGTACCACTTTAATGCTCATGATCTGATAAAAATTATGAACTTCTAGAGATGTGTCAATAATCCAGTTAAGTTACTATATTAATCACATTTAACGAGCCTTACAAATCCTATCCAAGCCTTATATTTGTCAATTATAATATGTATGATTTATGCTCTATGGAGGTCCAATAATTAAAATATTTCTAACAGATGATTGATAGAACAAGAGTTGCAAAGCCACTCTTTCTGAGCCGAACAGGAAAATGATGAAATCCGGCCATGAAGGAGGACAACTCGGCCTAGTTTCTAGGAAGCCTCATGTACCATAAACGTAGGGAAAAAAAGCTTCTACTTTACCTACGATGAACGATGTACTCCAGGGATGTTGTTCGATGAGTCAATCTTTTCATGTTGAAATGGAAGAGGTGAAGCAATGCAGAGACAAAGAAACACACACAGGTGATGGGGATCTTCAAATATTGCTGCATGCACTCACCATTTACACGACTTCTCGTACTATGTAGGTTTCTAGATCCAGGGGATGAAACATGAAGAGCTTTATTAATGAGTAATGGTACATGCACAACCCTTTATACGATCATATCTTAAAATGAAGGTATTTATGGAAAGTGATGTTACTTTTTTATAAGGTATTTTATAAAAATGTCCATAACTTAAAATATAGTTATATAAAGAGATATAAAATGGCTTATGCGCATATCATTTTGATTCTCTGATAGTGGGTCTACATACAACTTTGTCAATCAAAAGATTGCAAAGTCAATTTATGGGGATTACCTATGACACCAATCCTTGCATTTTGTGGCGCCATTGTCCCCAAAAATTGGAGTCCAAGGAAAGATATGATGGAGTTTATGTGGCCACACAAGATATGATGGAGCTTGAACAATATTAGGAATGAAGTGGTTGGAAAAGCTTGAACATTATATTAGGGAAAGATGCCAATGGCCATCAATTGGGGCAACGTGTACGTGTACATGAACTCAATTCTCAAGCTAAGAGTCATAGCCGAGCTGTTGGTTATTCATTGAATGGCCAAGAATAAAACAACAAGGTAGAAGTATTTGCAGTTCTGGCAATGATCGCCCATGATGATGCAACCCAACCACAATGGTTTGTTTGGCAACACAATTGTTCTAACTATTCTTAGATATTTTCAAATTTTTCCTTTTCAAATATTACTCAAATACAAAATACTTTTAATTTCAAATCTTCAACTTTTTCATTTAATTATTATCTAATTATTACAATTTTTTCAAACTCCCAAACAAAACACGAAAAACAATACTAATTCTTCAAATTTCAAAACAAGATTAATATTAAAAAGATATATTCAAATAATTTTTTAAGTACTTTATAATATTTTTGTTCAATTTTTTTTTTTTCTCTCATAAAATTTAATAAAATATATTAACTCAAACTATTTACTACCATTCACAAATATATTAAGATATTCTAAACAAGTGTCCAACATTCTAGCTTCCATACTCATATGGAAAAGCTACGCAAAAAGAATATATTAATGACCAAAAATTTGCAACAAATATAGGAAAAAAATCGAGAGAAATTTGGACTAGTTTAAAGTCCAAAAACCGCCAGTCTGCACTTGATTTTGGGGAACCGAATGGTTTTTGTCTCAACTTTTGAAACCTATTAGCTCCTTCACCTATCATCCTCATTTGGTCCTTGTCCATGGGTTAATAATGAGATGTTTTAAATTGTGCAACTATTGTCAAATTGAAAAAGCAAAGCACTGCACCGAAAGCCATCACCAATCCATTCACCTAATTTCTGCACACCGAGCCACACAAGACTCAAATTGCACTTCTTCATTCATCAAATTTATAAGCACCCCTCTCCTTTCCTCACTTCCTCCCATGACAGTCTCAAGAATTGCATTAGTCTTCTAGTGAGCAAAACATCCATAGCTTTAAAGGAGAGTGAAACCCAGAGGTTAGAGTCAGTTCCTTGGAGAGAGCTAGTTCTTGAGAACTCAAAAAGCCACGGTCTAGTAAGTAACTCTACCATATCGTTTTATAGGAAGTTAGATCAACATGTTAGGCGTTGATTTATTGTATGAAAATGAGTGTTGGATTGAGTTATATGAGGTGAATCTTTGGAAGCATACTTTTGGTACAGAGTTGGGGTCCTACATGAATAACTTATTTTGATGTTAAAATATAGTCATTACTTGTCTTGACATGATTTTATAAGCATACCTAATGTCTTGTTATATTGATTTATGGTTGATATTTAGGAAAAACAACACGTCATGCTAGGAATATAAATCAATATCTTGGGTTGATCATCTAGCATGTTCCAATTTCCACTTGTTTAGAGTTTTTCTTGTGATATCTTGATTACGTTTTTCAAAGCATATGTTATAAACATCTAGAAGCTTATTATCAACATGTTAAGAGTTAGATCTAGAATTATTTAGAGCTATAAGGGTTCAAATGCTAAAGAGAAGTTAGATACATCATGTTAGGTACTCGGTTTGGTGATTGTATGATGTTTTGGTGTTGTTCATCGCATGAATGTTGATATGATCTCATGAGACTTGAAACTAAGTTACTTGCATGTTAATAAGATCAGATCCAATGTTTGGTTATGTGTTAACTATCAGTTGTATAAGAAGCCATGAAGATTATTGGCTTAAATCACATATAGTGAAAATAAACATTTTGCATGCCACGGTTGGTTGAACTTCTCATAGTGGATGTTTAGTTCTTGAAATTATAAGGTCATATATGGACTTAGGATATGGAACATATGAAGATTGTGTAAATTGGTGAAATTTGAGATTGAAATGCAAATAGTGAAAGCTTAGCTTATTATTGCAAGTTTTTGAAAGTATGTGGGCACATTTGTAAATATTATTTTTAGCTTGTCAAATTCTGGAATTTCATGATTCCTAACTCTAGTATGTATTTTATTTTAGCCATGAAAATTTATAGAACTCAGGAAGTTTGTAAATTAGTTTCTAACTTATTTTTAGATAATTTATCTATGCTTATTGTATAAATACCACATTCATGTTATAAATGTTATTTTGATCATGAAATGTCATATGAAACATCATTGTGCATTTTCCTACAAGCATACATGACATGTGTTATGTTACTTTTGCACAAATCATGAAATAGTACTGTTTGAGCATGATACATAAAAATACGTCATTTTAGCATGAAGTATATTGTATGTTGCGAAATGAACACATGTCATGATATATATTTTTGTCATGAAGCATAGCATGAAAATGTTTTTATCACAACCCAATGTTTTTAATTCAACCCAATGCTAGGATGAGGGAATATTCTGGTGGAACTTCTCTGTCCACTTTAAAGTGAGTAAAAATGGAGTGGTAAGTCTTGGGTTGATGAAGAACAACCAACGAGCTTCGAATGAGTTCTTTTTAAAGAATTCCAAAATGAAGTCATATATGGCATCTAACACTTGTTGGTGCTTGTGTTATGAAATGTTTAAGATCAATGTATTGAAAGATATATCTGCACATCTTTGATGACGTAGTCTTAACTTAAGTTGTGCTATAGTCATCAACAGGTACTCATAGTACAAAATGGGGAATTGTGATGTTACCATATATTTCTAATGATGAATCTAATAACAATAAATGATATGTTTTGAAAAGATGAGTGAGGAAATGTTTTCTGTAAGAAAATGTGCATAAAAATTTTCTGAAAGATGTTGAGGAATCTGGATGAAAGACAAATAGATTTTTTCTGCATATCATGCATGCATCTCATATTTATCATTGGTTATGCATAATTTATCTGTGTATGTTGGTTTTTTAACTTATTGAGATTTTATGGAATCTCATTGTGGTAGTCTCAACTACTATTCCATTCGAAATGGTAGAAGTTGTAGCAGAACCAAAATTTGACGATCAAGATGGTGATGAACTCCACCCCTTGGCTACGAGAACCCGACCGCGATCGCAAATATGAGTGATAGTGATGTTTGTAGAGATGGTCCTGGTTACTATAAAGCGCATTAGATAAATTATTTAAGTTGTTTTTTATGAAACCCCCTATGAAGTCTATATGCAATAAGGAGATGTTATCTCCAAACAATGTTTGAACTTATGCCTTATTATTTGGACCACTATTAAGTAAGTTTCTATTTATGTTTAATTTAAATGTTGGGATGTTTTAGTTTATTCTGGTGCGAAAATTTTTAGTAGTCACTATTTTCCCAAAGCGATTATTGCATTCTGCTAGATGCATAATATGTTGCATTACATATTATCTATCATGAATGAGGTTATGTAACTTTGTGTTGTATGTCCGAATGCTTAAGTATCTATTCCATCCAAGCAGAGGTTGGGGGTGTCACATCATATACAAAGATGCTCAGGCAGTCGAAATGGCTTCACCATGAGCTTTCAATATGATATGACAGTTCACAATTCACCTTCACCATATTTACAATGTGTCACATCCACTAACATTAGGCACTGCTACTTCGCTCAGGAATCCTTTAAAAGGAACTCATTCGAAGTTCGTTGACTATACTTCGTCAACCCAGGGGTTAAATTTAAGTACTCCAGAGTGGACATGTGAGTTCTACTAGATATGCTCTCATCCTAGCATTGGAGTCGTGTCAAAACCTTTTCTTTTAATGCACAACCAAAAAACATGTGACATGTAACATGTGATGAAACCATGCAATTTTTCATGTAACCATGGCATATACTTGTATTCAATATATAGTGAATGCATCATGTGAATGCTTGAAATAATTAGAATATTCAGATACATATACAGGGATATAACACATGACAATTTAACATGGCATATAACAATACATCAAAGCTTTGAGCATTTCACTTAAACCAATTTTCAGCAAGCATCATTTGGACATATCATGAAGAATCAATCATTCAATAGTGGAAACTGATCATATCATGTGACATTTTAGGGTAAACAATTCAACAAAACAATATAGATGCAAGGTTTACACAAAGACATAAGTATACTATCCAAAGTAAGTTAAAGACTAACAAAGCTCAAAACATAAAAGAATACTAATGATTAAGCAAGCGTGCTAATCTCCACAAGAGGTTCCTTTAGTCTTTTCTTCCCTTGGATGCATGAGAATGGTGTTTAGATGAAGAGAAAATAGTGTTTGGTTTCTAGGGTTGGACGAGAAAGAGATGAGAGAATGACAATAAGCTGAAAACATAAATGACTCTTAATCTCCCCTTCTCCCTTTACGTGGTTTCTAGCTATTAATGGCCCAATTTATATGCCCTCTTGCTTTCACTTCTTCTCCCTCCTATCATTACTTTTGCTGGACATTGAAAAACCACAAGACACCTCTAGCATGGGCACCAAGTGGCCCCTTCTAACCCTTAGCCAAAACTTTCACTCTTCCTCTTCAATGATTACTTATCTTGGGAACATAAGGGAGTCTTTTGTATGAAAGACAAGTGGCGCCCTTACTATGGCTGAAACCCTAAGTCTCCTTCATGATTAGATCCTTCTAGAAGCCCTAAAGATCCCATGCATGCTTGCCAAGTGGCGTGTGTCTCTTTGAAATCTAAAACCGTCTCTCTTAATCTTCCTTCTTGGAAAACTAAAGGGTCACAAATGTGCATGGCGCCATGTGGCATAACCCTAGAAAATGGAAACCCTTCTTCCTTTCATCACACGATTGCCCTTCTAGAAATCCTAATGATTGCCATGCATGTGTGACAAGTGGTGTTGGTTTTTTGGAGATCCAAAACTTCCTTCATCTTTCTTATGATTACCTTTCTAGAAACCCTAAAACCTTCTTGCATGAATGCCAAGTAGCGTGGGCCTTGGAAAACTGAAACCCTAACCCACCTCATGATTGCTTTTCTTTGGGAACTTAAAGAGTCTCTCCTAGCTATGGAGCCAAGTGGCAATTCCTTGCTACCATCAAAACCCTAATTCCCTTCATCATTGTTTTATTGAAACCTAAGAGTCACTAAGGTGCATGGGTGCCATGTGCAAAGAACACTAAGTGGCTGAAAATTTCTAGGACTTAAACTTAATGGGCTTGATTGGTCATCCATAAAGAAAATGTAAAAAGCTTTCAGCCAGACAAACATAACTAATGGGCCTTAAGCCCAATGTTTCCTCCCTTTATGCAGGCCCAAAGTTGACCTAATAATCTCTAAGTCCTAGCTCAAAAATTGGGGTGCCACATATAGAAACACATGTCCACTTGTCAACCTCCTTTGCCCACCCATTCAGTGCTTGCTACCTTGAGAAACCCACTTTCACGCATAGCATTCTTTAGTTCAGCCAACGTTACTCTCTTTTCAATGGCATCTGCTACAATTAATGTAAGGAATTTTTTCACGCTTCTACTAATGCATGATAACTACCCATTGTGGCCTGAATAGGTTTTGTGCTTGGCTGAGAGCCAAGAACTCCTTGGACTTCTTACGAGTACAACTCTAATGCTAAATGAATGTCTTTAGTCTTGAAGAATCTAACGATGGACAACTTATATTGAACCCAAAATATGGGCAATAGAAAAAGGTTGACCATCTCCTACGAGGTTGGATGATCATCACCCTTGCAGAAGAAGCTCTTGGCTTGGTTATTGGACTTGAGACCTCTGCTCAAGTCTAGTCAGTACTTAAGGATGTTTATGCTCAAGTTTCACAGGAGTGCGACCTTCAATTTAAATAGCAACTGACATATCTTTGAAAAGATCCAGCCACCCCACTGAATGTGCACCTCCAACCGTTCAAAATAATCTATGATAATCTTGCAACTATTGGATGTCCAGTACATGACAAAACCGAAGTCTTTTATCTTCTCAATAATCTTACGAGATGTTTGGAAACATGTTTCATCTCATCCCATCTCATTTCTTTTCCAAAGAAGATTCATAAACAAACACTTTCAAATTAATCATTACAACTTTTTCAAACTAATCATTACAACTTTTCTAAATTCTCAAATAAAAAATAAAAAAAAATCAAAATTTTCAAATCACAAAACAAAAGTAATATTAAAATATTATATTCTAACAATATTTTAACTTTATAATATTTTTATTTAACTTTTTAATTCTCCTTTTCCAAAACCCAATAAATACTTAACTCAAACTATCTCACTACTATTCACAAACTATCTTACTACTATTTACAAAATTATCATCTCATCTCATTCCCAAGCATCCTCTTAGTCCTAAGTATGAACCTTTTACCATTGCCATGTTAAAACCCCTTATGCCATCCTATGGTGAGATAATTCTCTTATTACAAAGTTATGAGACCTATGTCAACTTTCACTCCTCAAACATTAAAGACTTTTCAACCCTTTTTTGGCAAAACAACTTCTAAAAGCACTAATTTTTGTCCATCTCATGGACAAGTTAGTCCCCACAGTAATTCATTCTCCTTTAAAGGCAAAGTATTTCAAGTTCCCCATAGTAATTATCAAGTTCCCAACCACTAATTCATTCATTCCCCACAGTAATTATCAAGTTCCAGTCAGTTCCACTTCTACATCACACACTCCAGCAAAACTCAGAATAGAGATCTCACATGTCAAATTTGTGGCAAACGAGTCCATGATGCTCTCAAGTGTTGGCACATGTTCAACCATAGCTACCAAGTACTTGATGTTCCTCAAGGTCTTACTACCTTCATAGTTGAAATTGATGCCACAGATACTTAGTGGACCACTAATACTGGAGCTTCAACCCACATGACCTCCAATCCAGGTTTGCTTAACAATCTACGCCCTTACCATGGTCTTGATAAAGTTATGCTTGGTGATGACATACTTTTACCTATAACACATATCGGTGAAACTACACTAGAAGTAACTCTAAGGCCTCGTTTAGATAGTGAGATGAGATATGATGATCTATGAATAGTAGTGAAATTGTTTGAGTTGAAATGTTTTATGGAGTTTTGGGAAAGGAGAGATAAAAAGTTGAATAAAAATATTATAAAGTTAAAATATTATTAGAATATAATTTTTTAATATAATTTTTAGTTTAGGATTTGAAAAAGTTGATTTTTTTTTATGTTTTGTTTGGAAGTTTGGAAAAACTATAATGATTAGGCAATTATTAGATGAAAAAGTTGGATATTGAAATTGAAAAGTGTTTGTGTTTGTAGTGTTTGAATATTGAGAGGAGATGAGAGGAGATGAGATGAGATGGAAGACTTTTGCTACCCAAACCAAACTTATTAGTACTTGATTTGAAAAACAAACTTATTATCGGTCAAACATTTGACTTCTAATCCATATCTAACTTTTGAGTTATTTTTTTAAAAATTATTTTATCTTGGTTTTACAATAAAGGACATAACAACGAACAACATCATATTGAGAGGAATCAAGAAGGGCAATCTCTATACCCTTCTTGCCACACCTCAAGCACATTTTTCTGTTTGGTTTCAAGTGGCAAATAAAGAGGTTTGGCACCAAAGATTGGGGCATCTGCATGCTATTGTTGTCCAAGCTCTCCAAAGATTTCATTAGTATTATTGGCAAACAAACAGATTTTTCAATTTGAGAAAGTTGTCATTATGGTTTATAAGAAAAAATACATTGTGATATTTGGGCTAGCTCTAGTTAATTTAGTCAATAAGTTTACATACTATGCATGCTTTGTTGATGAATTTAGTCATTTTATATGGCTTGTTCCTTTAAAACTCAAATCTGATTTTTTTTATACACAAACCCAATCCCAAATATGCCAGCCTTCATACCGTTGTTCCCACTCCCCAAGAGCCTAAATCTATACAATCAGCTCTTAAATATGCGAAATGGACTCTCGCCATACATGAAGAGCTTGATACTCTCCACAAAACTAAAATGTGGACTTTTGTACCTTGTCAACCCAACACGAACAATCGAATACTATTAGCCATAAATGGGTTTTTAAAACTAAGTAAAATATAGATGGTTCTCTCAATCGTTTAAAAATCCGTCCAGTTGATAAAGGGTACCATCAAGTCGATAGAATTGATTACAATGAAACATTCTCTCCTGTTATAAAATTTTGAACCATTCGTATTGTCCTCACTTTAGCCTTAGTTAACAAATGAGACATTCACCATTTGGATGTCAAAAATGCCTTTTACTTTGACTCATGGAACAACCACCCTGGTTGGTAAATCCAAATTTTTCTCACTATGTGTGTAAATTGCATAAAGCCTTGTATGGTCTTAAACAGGCTCAACCCAGTTTGATCGATTGAGTAGTTTTCTTATTCCATATGGATGTACTTGTAGCATGTCGAATCCATCTCTTTTTACCTACTTCTTGTCAACTGATGCTTTGACTTTATTGCTTTATGTTGATGATATAATTCTCACTCGCTCAAGTACTTCCTTGAATTTGATATGAAAGGATCTTGGTCCTTTACAATTATTCTCTTTATATACAAATACACTCAACTATTGATGGTTTAGTCTTATCCCAGTTTAAATATGTTATGAACATTCTTGAACATGACAACTTGAAAAACTGCAAGTCCATTGCCACCCCAATGACTGCCGAGATGAAAGAATCACTTTCAGAAACTCCGTTTTGTGACCTATCTCACTATTGTAATAATGTTGGGCCCTCAAGCCAAATCTTGTCTTTTTTGTCAACTTTATCTCTCTATTTATGTGTAGGCCATTACAAGATGGTAAAACACATTTTACGTTATCTTTTGGGTATGGTTGAAATGGGCATTCATCTCCACTCCACTCCAATCACTATGTTTTTGCTGATATTGATTGGGCTAGTTGTCCTGAAACTCGATGCTCAACAACTGACTTCTTCATTTTTTAGGCAGCAATTGTATCACATGGTTTGTGAAAACTAGAATAGCATCTCTCACCTAGCACGTAAGCTGAATATCGTTCCATGGCCCATATTGTAGCAAAAATAACTTGGATTGCTTCCATTCTTCGTGATTTACACATTCCGCTTACATCTCTACCCATCATATTCTTTGACAACATCAGCGCACTTTACATGACAATCAACCCCGTGTTTCATTCTCGCAGAAAGCACATTAAGGTTGATTATCATCATGTCAGAGAACGTGTAGCACTTGGACTTCTTCAAACAAGAATGCTCAATTGTTTTCTCAACTTGCTGACATTTTCACTTAACATATTCCCTGTTTTGATTTGGAAAATTACGTACCTGGTCCAATCTAGATTTTGGAAAAGATTAGCATTGTACCTTAGGCCTAGCTTTGCCAGATCGAATAACCGAGAGTCTATCCAATTTTCTACGTATCCCTTCTCAAGAAAAAAGTTGGAGATGTTAGTGTGATTTCCCAAGACTTACTTACTTTTGTTGACAATTAGGTTACTCACCTTGAGTCACTGGGCATTCATGACTGCAGGTTGGTAAATAAGGGACGCAAATATGTGACAGATTTAGTGCAGTTGAAGAGTTTGTCCAAAGTGATTATACAAAAATAAATTCACAAACTGATATGGTTTAATGCGGTAGTCAGATTGTAAAGTTACTTTTATTATAAAGTAGATCTAAGAGCATTCACATCCGATTCCCTAAATTTTTTCCTAAATTTTAGTTAAAAAGGACACTCCCTATAATTTTATCCTAAATTTTACTCATTTTTAAAAAACCTTCTACATCTCATTCCCTATCCTTTCTCTATTCTATTAAAATAATATTCTTCTATTATTTCTTTATTACTTTTTTCTCTCACTTCCATTTTCAAACTTAACTACTTAATATTTTTTCTTATGTTTTGAACTATTATTATAGTGAATATTTTAAACAAAAATTTAAATTATTTTTTAAGGGTTTAATAATATTTTTAAAATTATTATTTTTATATTTTAGTAATTATTTAAATTATTTTTAAAATTATTATTTAAAAGTATAATAAATATGAGTATAAGAGAAAATGTAGTTGATTGAAAAAAGAATTTATTTTATTTATTTGAATAAAATATTAATAAAAAATGATTTAGGGGATGAATAGTGGTTCCCTATATTTAGGGAACTACTGTTCATTTCCTAAATCAAAATCCTAAAATAGGGAATGGGATGGGAGGGGGTTTTTGAGCTTTTCCCAAAATTTTTTCCTATAATTTAGAGATAATAGTGATATGGGGAATGGGATGGGGATGCTCTAATAAGTCACATGAAATCACGTTAGTTTGCGAGTTTACTTTTATGTAATCCCTTTATGTCTGTTGCACTTCTCTAATTAGAAATATCGATTTATACACTGTTGCAGATGATTGCCCCAAAGGTAGCAATGGACCAACACCTTCGTCTATCACCATTATTTCTCGATTCATGGTGTCGATTATTTGTACTTTAGATCTTATGACTCAACCACTTATAAATGGTGATTTCGCTACATTCGGAGACCCGGACCAACCGACCCAAAGCTGCCACAGTCAAAATAAGAAATTCTTTGATTTGTTGGATATAGGCAGACTTGATGTTCCTATAGAGGTTTCATCACTCACCTTAGAGGGCAATGGTCTTGCTTAGGGGTGACAATTGATAGGATCAAGGGGATTCCCAAAACCAACCCTAAATATCAGGGGTAAGCCATATGTTTCGGAGACAAATAAAACAATGCTACTATAACTTATAAGCTATTAATAGGAGTCTATTTTTTTTTCCTTAGCAAGCAAATTTTCATTCAGATAAGGAAAATATGATACATGTGGGGGTGGGGTTCCCTAACAAACGCCCCAGTACAATAACCACAGTGCCAAGGTGGAGGAAAAAAAAAAAAAAAGAAAAAAAAGGGTTTTGGGACCAATTTCTTGGTCTCCAACCCTTGTCCTACAAAGAGGGGCTGTCTTAAAAGAATGTTTTTTTTACAGTTTGCATGGCTATGCATACTGTGGTAACACCGTTGGAGGCTATGGAAGTGTAAGTAAGTGTATTGTAGTTTGTTGTCTTGAGATATTTTTTGGAGGGATTCGTATTCCGTTTTTTAAGATCACCGGTTAGGGAAATCGTTAACATAGTAGAAAGCATGGTATTAGATGGAATGATTAGTGGCGGATCATCTGTCTTCCCATAAAACTATAGTAGCGCTTGGAGGCCACATGCCGATGGTTGAGAGGTGAGGTGGGGTAGATCTGAAAGATCTCGAGGTGGAGAATCTGTTGGTGTGGCGTGTGTAATTGGTAGGCTCATTAGGGCACGTGAAGGCCACGTGAGGTGGGGTTGCATGGTGGGGCGCGTGTTGACAGGTGGTCGCTGGAGTCGTTTCAATTAACAAGGAAGATGAATAAAGCAAGATTGCTACAAGTTAGAAGCAATAACAGGAAAAACAATATGACAAAAAAAGTGTTAAGAATCTCTTTAAACACTTGAATATTGGTGCGTTCCAATCTTGAGTGGAACAATTTATTCAATAAACTATTCCAATTTCTTGTTCTTTCCCTTCAATCCTTTTCATTGGGCAATCAGACCCATCAATTGGGCTAGGTGCCAGTTCTTGTTGGAATTGAACCCATAAAATAAGGGGCACATTATGTCCTTATTCACCATCTAATTACGAGACATGGATCTCTCATCTAGGATTGTTCATCCGGGTTCTGGACTGGGTGCCTGGGTATACCCGGCCCAGGACTCAGGTTCCGACCTGGATTATGACCTGGGCTAGAACCCAGATGAATCCAGGTTTTTAAAACTCGAAAATCCGGGTTCCGCCGTATACCTGTTTCTTTTATTTTTTATTTATTTTTTATTTTAAGAAAAGCCTATATATATATATATATATATAATATGATCTCCTCTTCACGTCAAATTGGATTATGAGAGAATACAGTTTGGTTCTACTTCATAAAAATAAAAAATATTAAAAAAACTAAAGTTAAAAACTAATTACCATTTTAACTAAATGCATGCAAAAGAAAATATATACAATATTCATCATGTAAAAATGCATGCAACACACAATGCAATTCACTACATTATCTTGTATTTATACATTACATTATAAAATAAAAATTTACAAGAGATGAATTATTTTGATTTTGGAGACATTGTTTTGGTCATGGTCCTCTAGGGTTTGGCAGTAGACTTTGGTTTCATCAGGTGGAGAGCTGGAGTAACAGCAACCTAAGAAATTTTCCAAGTTTTGGGCCCTCTTCATTTAGTTTTGCTACACCCGTGGAATTCTCAAATCTCCAATCTACAAAATTAATCACCAATGAGATAATAAAATATATACTGATTCAACAATCAATTGAATAATCATCTAAAAGCTGGTAATGAAAAAACAATGGGTGGGAATAAACAAGTTATCAATACGTGAGTGAAGAGCACGCATTCTTTTTTCACCCTTGCATAAATCTATAGGGGACATAATGGTAATTAAAAACCCCAACTATCTAAGACAGATTACCCACACTAGTAAATTTCAGTTCAGGAAGGCTTTCGACCATATAGTTCTGTACACCGCAACTCCCTTTACCTTTGACTCTTTCATTCAGATCCCCCCACTTCTATAACATGCTAGATACAATTTCCCAATTTATGGTATCAATAAAAGGTTTGGACTTATCATATGCAAATAGGTATATCTGTTATGTTCCAGTTAAAATTCCAATTCATATAAATAATTCTATCAAGAACTCGGGAAACGTGCAAACAAAATTCTTCTTTTACTTGGTAACAGAACAATTAGGACTCATTAGATAATTATGAGTACGAGAAGAACGCACTACAACAAAAAGGCTCTTTTGGGACGAAAATTTTCGTCCCAAATATTCATCCTGAGCTTGTTCCAACAACACTGTGCCAAAAGATATATTGGGATGAAAATTACCATTTCGTCCCAAAAAATATCTTTTGGGATGAAATTGAAGGAAACCTTTCAACATGTTCGAATGGAAATTTATTTTGTCACGGTTGAAATTCGTCCTAGAATATCGTTCGAACGGTTACAATTTTACGTTTGAACAAGATTAATGTGTTTGAAAGATTGCAAAATATGTTCGAACAAAAATAAATTATACACACGTTCGAACGGTATTAATTTAAATTTCCGTTTGAACATTGAAGGATTAGATCGAACGATATAAGCGTTCGAACGGTATAAGTTCTGTTCGAACACTACGAACTAAATAAATAATCGTGAGACTGGCATTGTTCGTACATAAATAGATAATCTCAAAATATGTACGCAAAAAATATTAGTTGCTTGGAGGTCTGTAGTGTTGCATAAGCTACTGCATTTGGAGTTGCATATGTCTTCTGAACTCTTCTTGTTGTTCTTCATGTTGTTTGAGGCGCATCTCCATGTCTGTTTGTTTTGCCTCCTAAATTTTCACATTTGAACTTATAAATAGTTTGTCCAAACGGTAATGGATGAATTCCCGCTCGAACATTAGTCGTTCGAACTCTTATTATTAACAGTTCGAATGGTTTGGTAAATATTTAATAATATTTTCTTTTACACTATACATTTAAATAAAAGAACAACATTAATATATATAGACATATTAGATGATACTATAGTTTAGTAACATAGTAATATCATATTATAATATATAATTGAGCATATTATATATTATATTACAGTAAAGTATATATGAATATATAATATCATACTAATTAAATTATAAGTAACATATGTATAGTATCAACATATTGTCTCATCTATAGTATTAGCATAGATAGTGTCATCTAATTAGACTATAACTAAAATATATTATGTTAATATATTAGAATATATATAACATATACATAGTATCATATATAGTGTCATCTATAGTACTAGCATATATAGTGTCATCTAATTAGACCATAACTAAAATATAACTTGTTAATATATTAGACTATAGATAACATATATAGTATCATATATAGTGTCATATAATTAGACTATAATTAAAATATATTATGTTAGTATATTAGACTATATATAACATAGATATAGTATCATATATAGTGTCATCTAATTAGAACATATCTAAAATATAATATGTTAATATATTAGACTATAGATAACATATATATAGTATCATATATAGTGTCATATAATTAGACTATAACTAAAATATATTATGTTAATATATTAGACTATATATAACATAGATATAGTATCATATATAGTGTCATCTAATTAGACCATAACTAAAATATAATATGTTAATATATTAGACTATAGATAACATATATATAGTATCATATTTAGTGTCATCTAATTAGACTATAACTAAAATATATTATGTTAATATATTAATATAGTATTTAAATGTATAGAAGTAAACCGTTCGAATTGTCTTCCATATATAAGTTGTCCCGATTGGTCATTTTCACGGACACCGCACTATTAACAAAACGTTGTTTTCTCCAAGATAACTGTCCATCTTTCGCCATTTAAAGCAGCCGTCGCCACCACGAACAGTACCCAGTCGAAGCCTCTTCCTCTAATCACCGGTATGCTATTTTTCTAACCATTTTACCGTTTAAATTTAGGTTTTTGATGGATTATTTGTTTAAATTAGGATAAAACAATTTATCCATTAATACTCACCGTAGATTTGCTTCAATCCAATGTAGGGAGGCTTATTTAAGTCTCTTTATATTACTTTGTTGAAAAATCGATGGAATCGAAGGATTCCATGGATTTCAATGGCTGAGTTGACTCAGCGTAGTTGCTGAGTTCCATTCGCATACTGTTCAAACCTTGGGTAGGGTGTTCTAACGGTATGAACCACACAAGTTTATTAATTAACTTTTCGAATGTTGTTTTAGATGTTCAAACAGTACCCGTTCGAACATTGTTTTATACGTTCGAACTATACATGCCAAACAGGTTTGCATACCGTTCGAACACTATTTTAAGCATTCGAACGGTATAATTAAATTTAGTAATATTAGTGAATCAATATTTTTATTCCATATTGTAGTTCTATTAAATCTTAACGAGAATAGATATTATATTATAGTCAAATTAATATAGAAATTTACCACATTTTGTTAAATATTTAATTTCTATTAATATTAATCTAATTAATATTAAATAATGTGATATTATTTTCATAAAATTTTGTTGTTCACAATGTCTCACGTTATTAAATTACTATTCGTATGTAATTTAGTGATTAGTTATTTATTATATTTTTATCGTTAATGTTGTATTGATAATCTCTTTAATTGTAAATTTCAGGTTGATTAAAATGTCTTCTTCTAGGGCGGGACGTAAGCGACGCAAACTAGTTGAGACGAGTATCAGTCTAGGCAGGGAGATGACTGTTTTAGTAGAGCGACAAGTGAAGCTTTCTAACTTTCAGAGTCTTGTTTGGGAGGGTCTTTCCCTGCCATCAGTCTTCAGTGATCGTGGTTGGGGACCTATCTTAGATGAGCGGGAGGAATCATGGGAGACCGTCTCCTATATTTATATTGTTTTTGAGTTCTATAGAGAGCTCGATGGTGCCAACCCAGATGATGGAGGGGCATACAGGATCTCTGTCCGAGGAGTTTCAGTTGTATTTTCATGGGATGGACTCGCTAAGCATCTCGGTATTCCTAGGTTGCCAGATGCATATCCAAACGTGGTGCCTAGAGAGTGTGATCCTTCAGCTGAGGCGGAGACAACTGAGGAGGCACCGGTTTATACAGATGAGGTCGATACCCTTGCTGATCATGAGGTGAGGGATTTGGTAGTTGGTCCAGATGCTCCCCCGTATGACGGGACGAAGAGCATCAAGTAGACATATCTATCTTATTTCTTCAAGATCCTGAATTTGATAATCGCCAACAATATTGACCCTCGGCAGCATAAGACAGAGGTTGGCATTGATCGGAAGAAATTTATGATACGGGTCGCTCGTGGTATTCCTATCGACTTGGTGGGGTATATATTTGATAGGATTCGATCAGAGTCCCAGTACATTTTGACCGATATACTGCCATTCAGGATCCTGATCACCTGATTTTTGCTATTTTTCGGTGTCATGCCTGATGTTGCCGAGCGTAAACGGGAGCCGATGAGACCAATCGACAGCACCACCCTCTCATGCAGAACAAGACACTCGAGACTGCTTCTTCGTGGACATGTTCCAGACTCGGTTGATCCTCAAAGAGATGCACAGCCGGAAGATCATAGTGTATCGGTCGTTAGGACATCCAGACAGATCGAGGCATTAGTACACAGCGCTGCTCGTGAGGACATGGTTGAGATTGTGCATGCAGCCATCAATGGACAGACATCATCGTTGATTGATGCAGTGCGTATGGAGGTTCGTTTTGCTGTGTCTGAGTTTCGTACAAAGATTATTGGTACCATGCCTGAGTTACGTACGAAGTTTGATGCCATGTCTGCGACTCAGGTCACCATCAGTACTCGACTGCCACATATAGAGGAACACTTAGCTGCAGTCGAGGAAGTGTGCAAAGAGTTGGGGTCTTAGTACTTTCTATCTTTTATTTATTTATTTATTTGTTTTTAGAATAGACAATATTTAGTGTTTATTAAATTCAGTATTTAATTATGAATTAGTATTATTTTATATTTTCTAAACTAATTATTGATTGATATTGTTCCTATTATTTAATTGATAAATTTCTTATAATTACTAGTTAATATAAATATAATTCTCTAAAAAAAAAACATATGATCACTATTTGAACCATACAAATAATGTTCGAACATTATTGATTCATCATTCGAACGATAAAAATTGTACGTTCGAACGGTAGATCAATTTCCTGCTATAATAATGTTACTTAACGCGCCAAATTGAACGTTTGAATTGTGCTGATTCATCTTTCGAACGGTGAAATTGTACGTTTGAACGTAGAGCAGTTTCCTACTATATTAATTTTACTTAACGCGCCAATATGTATGTTTGAACAATGTGGATGCATCATTCGAACGGTGAAAATTGTACATTCGAACGGTAGAACAATTTTCCGCTATAATAATTTTACTTAACGCGCTAAAATGTACGTTCGAACGGTTAAATTTAACCGTCCGAACGTTAAAACATTACATTCGAACGGCTTCATTATTAGGGACAAAATATTCCGTCCCTAATTATACCGTTCAAACGCATTTGAATGGTTTTGTTCTTCTGTCATTTTTTTGGGACAAAATCTGAAATGCTTTCCTAAATCTCACTTTTTGGGACAATTTTCATTTCGTTCCAAAAATTATTTTTTGTTGTAGTGATGTGAGAAAGCCAAGCATTGAGTTATGAAGAACCAGACTTAATAGTATAGTCTCTTTCCATAGTGACAAAACTTATAATAAACTGAGTTATTAGAACGAAACATATATAACATAACATAGCCATTGCATGTATGATACCAATATGTCCATTGAAGATGAACCTATTCTCTCGTAACATATTCTAAGTTTTTTAGCATGAACATGAAGGAAAACTCACAACAGCCTCGGTTGAAGATGAAGCTAGATAATCATCTAAGCAAATATTAAAAACTGAGTTAGATATATAATAAACTGAGTTAGATAGATATTAAAAAAATTATTTCAAGTTTCAAACTTACCTTCAAGGTCCATCGACTGTATGTATTCTTTCAACTCCCGAATGTTGACTGGTTTTTTCCTTAACCAATTTTGGATGCAAATGGGGGCTTTAACAATTTCTAGAGACAATAAACTTTTTAAGGATCCAATATGCATTCTCCAATACTGAATGTGGGTTCTGAGGCAATAATGAAAATGAGGGTGGCTAACACATCACATGCTACCTCATCAACGATAGGATAATTGGCGGCATTAACTCTCCACCAATCTAAGATATCGAAACCGAGTGAGTCTTTTACACACTCCTCAGAAAAATACCTCTCTAGCTCTGATCTAAACTTTATAACACCCTGCTCCCGACTCATTGCCAATATTTGTATTAGTAGTGCTTGGCCTCCCTTGAGCCACATTAGAACTCCCCCCCACTAGCCACACAAAATGTGTTATACTGCTCGATCAAGCGACCTAAAAGAAGTTTAACCTTGTCCTGTATCTTATCCGCCAACTCATACCTTTTGCACTTTTGCAACCAAAACTTTATTGCCATGATTTTATGTCGTGGATCAACACAAAAACAACATATATCATCAAGTTGAACCTATTTATTCTACTGCAATACTTGTCATACTTACTTCTCATATTTATGCCCATAGTACTAGTGATAATATCATTACACAAGCACATATCATTTAATGCATCTTCAATTGTGCAAAGTTGCTCAAAATATACATTAGCCGTCACATATAAAGAATCAGAAATGTTCAATATAACATCATAAAATTTTTTTAGCAACTCTACAAAAATTCGTACACTTTTCCAATCATTACTAGTGGGGTTCACGAATTGTTTATCCACAAACACATATTATTCAAATGCTTGTTTTTGTTTTTTAATGGTACTCAACATCAAATATGTGGAGTTCTATCTAGTAGGAACATCCAAGCAAATCATCATCCTACTAATCTTTTCCTTTGTCGCACAAGCCTTGAACTTGAAAAATCTTGACGGTGAAGATTTCACATACCTGATGGAATCCCTAGTATTTGTTACAAATTTATAAACATCCTTCAAGCTGTCCAAAACAATCAGATTCAATATATGGACATCACATTGTTTGGGAAGAAATTCATCACTCAATATAGTACAATCATTGTTTTTTATTCTCATTCTCATGTAATCAATAACAACATCATTTGAGAAGGCATTGTCAACCGTGATGGTCAAAATTTTATCAACACCGCATTCATGTAATCCCAACTCTAACACCCTTCCAATAGTTTCGCCCTTATGGTCAGGAATTTGGCAAAACATAAGTATTTTTTTATGCAATCTCCAATTGCAATCAATACAATGTGCAGTAATGCACATGTAATTCATATTTTGCACCAACATCCATGTATTGGTGGTAAGACAGATTCTTTGACCATCCAATAATCTCTTTAGCTATATCTTGTCTTCGTTATACAACTTAATACAATCAATTTTTAAAGTGATTCGGGATGACAAACTAAATCGAGACTCTAAACCAGCCACGATCTCAACAAATCCTTCATGCTCCACTAGCCTAAAGGACAATTCATACATAATAAAAAACTTAGCGGTTGACACCCTAAATTTTTCTGTATCATACTTCACTAGACCTTATGTGTGACTAACAGCTTCTTTTTCTCTCGATTGGTCACGAGTCTTACATTGTGTTTTAAATCTCGAAGTCATGTTTTAAATATTGCAGATGATTTTTAAATGAAACCCAATGTTTTAATGCCTTCGAAACATTTTAAATGTCCAAAATTATTTTTAAGAGGGGCATTGTTGGTATTATTGAACCAAGCTTAATTTTCAAGTAAGCTTTTTGATATTGTGAAGTCTCAAAAATAATATAATTTTTGCAAATCATTTTATTTAAATGATTTTAGTTCTTTAAGAGTATTATGTAATATTCATTATTTCATTTTATGTTAAAACATCTACTTATTTAGATGATGTTATTTCTCTTAAAAATATTTAGCAAACTTCATCATTGTATTTTATGATGAAAGATTATATTTTAAGAAATTAAGTTGGGCTTTTAATTAGTCCCATTGTATTTCTATCTTATTTTCCTATTTTTAGTTAGTTTATTTTATGTGTTTAATTCCCATCATTAGATCAAATTTGGGGACCCTTAGATGAAGGGTTGGGATTAAATCCCAAAAACCCAAACTTTTCCCCTCACTTTTCCTCTTCCCTCTCTCTCTAACCCTCCACGCCAGCCCCTTGTTGCCGCCGCATGCTGACGACACCATTTCACTAGCGACCTCCTCCACCTCTGATAACCCCGTAGCCGCAGATCCCCCAGCCCTTCCCCGAAGCCCCGTAGCCCTCTCTCTCTTCTTGCTAGGTTTCTCTCCACCGCGCCACCGAGAGCATCCCACGAGCTCGTCATCGAGCCTCGCTGACCACCCCTCCCTCACGGCTCCAACCTCATGCCATAGCTCTTCCTCTCCCTTCTGATCTCTCTTTTCTCCCTCAAGCTCCCCATCGCCGCCGTAGCTCCACCTAGATCTTGGCATTGAACCACCATAAGCCACCATGCCTCACCGTAGGCCACCTCCTCTCCCTAGATCCACTGTCGTGCACCCCAGCTGCACATCTCCCTTTCTCCCTCATGGATTCCTCCCATCTATCACCATGCCGCCATGCACAGACATTGCCCATGACCGTTGCCACCGATGGCCACTAGGGGTCAGCCCCATGACTCCCATGCACACCCCCACCACTGTACATGGCCAAACCTAACCACAGTGAGACCAAAACCCACCTCCTGCTCTCACCACAAAACCCCACCAAACTCAAGTTACAAGCCACCCAAAAAAATCCTATTTTAAGGTCATGACAAAGAGCACCGTGCCTCAACTGGCCCCTCCTTGCACGTGTGTAGTTGCCATTGCGGGACCATGTTGGGCAGCAACGATGCAACAGGTCAGCCCTGACGCATGGTGTAATCTCTCTCCCTTTCTTTTGACATTTTATTTATTATTGTTGTGAAGTGTGCAGTGTTGTGAACTGTGTGATGTAGTTGTGAAGTGATGGGATTATACGTGAAGTATGTGATGCTGTTGTGAATTGTGAACGGTGTTGTGGAGTAGTTTGTAATGTGACCAGGTAGTTTGAAGTGAGGGGCGTCACTGTGTAGTTTGTATTGTCACTGTGACGGGTTTGTTGTGCAGGTGTGACGTAGTTGGTGTTATGGCAACGTGCTATGAAGTGACGGGGGTTAAATGTAGAGTTGTGTTGTGAGAAGAATGGGGTGATTGGGCAGTTGTGCAGTGGCCGGATGCCACGTGAAGGGATGAGATCACGGTGCAGTTTGGAAGTTGTTGGGAATTTTGTAAAGTGATGGGATGAGCCATTCAGTTCGAAGTGCTATGTGAAGTGATTGGATGTGGCGTAACCATGATGTGGTTGTACATCATGTAGGTCGTGTGAAGTGTCGGGATAAGCTAAGTAGTTGGACGGGTTGTATAAAGTGTCATATTGTATGGGTTCGAGTTGGAGGTTAGTATCGGAGTATGGAGCTTGTTTACACAAGCGGGTGTTAGTGGATTATATGTTGATCACATGTGATAAAATGGATAAGGTACATGTGTAATTTGGTTAGCCAGATGTGCCGAGTAGATTTATCGTATGTCATGGATAATCTATGTTAAGCATGAGTACACGATGTTTAAGCCTCATGGTTGGCTTAAAGTTGTGTATTACGCATGGTTAAGATTACGGTGAAGTGTTAGTTAGGTTATAAATGAATAAAGGAAGAGATGTATGGATTGACTAGGATTATGTTGTATAACATGGTTGGTTCAAGTTATGCATTAGAAGTGATGGTTGGGTAGGAAGAGCATGACGAAGGTGATTGTATATCTTAGTCATTAAAGTGAATAAAGGAGGTTCATTTTGAAGGATATGAACGTGAAGTAGAAGGCCTTGTGTTTGAAAGATGATCTCAAGTGGGTCCTAGCTATGGGTTGAGAATTTAAGAAACGTGATAAATGAAAGCATAGAAGATGGACTTGGATGATAGTGTGTCTAAGTGAAGGAAGTTCTAGTGAAGATAAGTTTAAGTATTTCTAAGTTTAGTTGCTTATGCACTTGAATAGGAAATGACGTTAAGGTTATGTATGCATGTAGGTTGCCATTTGACACGCACATGAATAGACTGCATGAAATGAGTATAGTATGGAGTCCAGGTAAGTATTATGTTCATACTCTTTTAGAGTTTTCCAAATGATATGAAATGAAAATGAAAAGTTTCTCTTTATAATGCTTTATGAAATGAAATGAAATGATGTTTATGAAAGTATGCTAAGTATAAGTGTTTAAAGGTATATGTATGTAAAGGCCTTCTTTGGCAACCCCTATTTATGCACCCAAAGTAATAGTTGTATGCATGTGAATGGATAGTATATGTAGTAACTACTGTCTTTATTTTAAATGATGAAATGAAATGTTAAGGTTTTTGCTCAATGCTTTTAAATGATATGAAAAGTGACGTGATGGAAGTGTATTTTTAACTGAGGCTATGAAAGGGATTTTAAACGAGGCTATGAAACGATTTTAAATGATGCCACGAACTTATGCTTACGATGATGATCATGTTTATGATTTTAAAGGATGTTTTAAATGTTGAGGTTCAAGCTTATGCTTTTAAACGATCTTTATGAAATGAATGGACTGATCAAAGGAATGAAAAGGAAAGGACTGAATGAATGAAATGAAAGGAAAGGAAATAAATGAATGTTTTAATGTATAAAAATACGTAACGGCCATGATTGAATGAATGAGTACCAAATGATTGGGCATATTGCAATGACGAGTAAGTAGTACTGGCCGTGCACCTAGTGCTACCCCCTGACTGAAAGAGATTCCCAACTTGTGGCCATAGGCAGAATCCAGGTCCAAAAGACCTCTAACCCCAACACATGTGGTATAATAGTGTGTATCGGCGAGAGGAAAAGTGAAAAGAATGAATGAATGAATGTATGCTTTATTTTGTTTATGAATGAAAATACGAGGTGTGAGAAATGTTTTATAAAATGAAAATATTTTTAAAGAAAAGCCTCACCTTGTAATGTTTTAAATAAAATGAATGCTTATGTAAAGTATGTAGATAAATGTGAATGCATGATTGAAAACCTATGTTAGCATATTTTGACTATATGAAGTAATACTTATTGAGTATTCGACTCACTTTAGTTTTTATTTATGTCCCTCCCCCTCCTAGGGACAAAGTAAGGAAAAAGCATCAGGACAGCCATGGCCCAAGGGAATAGTGACTGAAGCCTATGCGGGTTTTATGTAACTTATGAAACGGTAATTTTGTAAAAGAACTTTTATTTTAATTTAAAGATTTCCGCTGCAAACTCTCATTTAACTTATAGAGTAGGTTTTTATCTTACACTTATAACCTTTCATATCTTGGGAAGGAAATGGAAATTTTTTAAAAAAAAAAATCAGTAATTCCCATCTCATTTTCTAAAGTCCCACTACAAGGACGAGTGTTACATTGTGGGCTACACACTCTTTCCTCCGCATCCCTCTTAACACTAGATGATCGACTTTTTCCAACTCCTTTAACTCTAAAATAGGAAGTTTCACATGCATTCTGGAGGTGGTGTATTATAGATGAAGTGTCATTCCTGTAATAGTAATTGTATAGCTTAGTGCAATAATTGCACTGAATTTTTGGGTTATCGTGGTCAATATGTTGCATTTTAGTAAAGTATTCCCAAACTACCGGTTGGTGACTAGGTATTTTTTTGGATTTTTTGGGTAAATGTGAGATGGAATGGGTAGGGTGTTGTGCATATATGGATGAAGGGTTTGGAAAACTCTCATGCTCCTCCACATCCACTGGAATAGAAGAGGAATCACCACCAACCTCTTGGATTGTACTGACATTAAAACTCAAAAAATCTTATTCCATATGTTATTGAGTAATAAAGACGACCAAACACAATATAGTAAATAATCAAACACAACAAATACATAACCAAACACACATACTGCCTAAATTAAAGCAGCGGTGAGAAGTAACTGGAGGCAATGTGTTTAGTTTTAATGCAATCTTGGTTAGGGGAACTAAATAACAACTTAATTCCTCGTTAATTAACAAAGTACGAACAAGACATAATACATGGTAGACCAAGTACTCATATATATATATATATATATATATATCACATTTAAAACATTTTATGCATTTTACTTCCCCTTTCCCGTGATCAATTCTTTTTTTTATATTCATCAATAAAAAAACCTCCGTCAGATTTGGACTAAATAATTTAACAGAGGTCTAACATCCATGTGACACTGTGGCATGCCACTTTTTTCTCATTTTTCTTGGGTTTTAATTTTTAGTTATTTATTTTCAGGTTTTGATTGTTTTTTTGTTTTTCCTCATTTCATATGATTTCATCTTTTTTAGGTCATTCTTATTTTCTGCACCTAACCCAAAATGATAAGAAGTAGTAACAGGGGAAATTCTCACCCATGAAATAAACGTTTTCAGCTCTAAGTGCAAACCGGTCAAGTTTAGAATCCATGCAGGAAAATGGACCCTCTCTCTCTCTCTCTCTCTCTCTCTCTACACATATATATATATATATATCTTTGTGGTGGTGGAGTCTTTTAATAAAATTAATGAATAATATTAAAAATTCATGAATTGATGAATCACTAAAATATTAAAAATGATACCAAAGGGTTCAACGTAATTAGGTTATAAAGATATTATTTTAACTATATATTAAATATAAAAGAAGAAGAAGAAGGGGCCTTTATGTTTTTTCATTGAACTAAAATGCTGCTAGTATTACTTCTATCAACTGCAATTAATTCTTATACCGACTGTCCGTTAGATATATATAGAAAGTCAAATCCCTCGAAGAAGCTAAGTTGTTTTCACCCTCATAAGCAATGCCATGCCACCACAGGTGATGGGAAAAAAAAATATTTATCGACGGAAGGAGAGGTTTAGGACTCAAAAAGAAGTCTCTGTTATTATTACTGGATGGCAATATTGTTGGGTAGACAGGTTGGGATTCAATTTTCAGGGACAAAACTTGCTATAGAGCACCTAGTAATGCCATATAATAGAAAAGAGAAGGGTTTGTAATTACACCAAACAAAACATGGTACAACCCCCCCAATCCAAAGGCAGGGCTCTTAACACCCCCATCCCCCAAAATCCATGATTTTTCAATGAATCCCTTGCAACTTATTTTTCCAAATACAAAATGACTCCTATAATCCACCACCAAAAGAACAAAAGCTTTAGAGCATCGTTCACTTTCCTGCAAAGCAAGACACTTATTACCTCTAAACCAAACCCAAAAAAACCCTATTCTTCCTGTTCTTCATCATCACCATTTCTTGCCCTTTCTTCTTTCTGGAACTGTATCTTAATGTGACTATCCCTATAGCAAAAAAATACTAAAAGGCTTCCACTTTCTTAATGTAATTATATTCCTTTGCTATAATCACCATTCATGACATTTGGGCCGAATTTTTGAGTATAGATTTACCATGCATTATATAAACAATCAAACAAATAAATAATCATTTTCATTCATCACTACAGTAGAATCAGATTCCCAAACACATTCAGTTATACATAGCACATCACCATAGCAGCACAATAAAGAAGAGAACCCATTTCAAACACAATGTTTTCTCACAACCCAAATCGAGATAATAGCACCAATACAAAGAGAGAGTGTGTGTGAAATGGAGAAAAACTAACTTTGGGTTGTAGAAGTCGACGATAGAGTGAAAAAGTGGAAGACGAAGGCCACAAGGAACTGAGCTTCGATCAGCAGAGGTATAGTGTTTCTAAGGATGACAGGGATGACGGCGTCACAGAGGGAGGGAGGCTAGGGTTTCTGCAATCTGCGTAACGATAGAGAAAGAGAGAGAGAGAGAGAGAGAGAGTGTGTGTGTGTGTGTGTTTTTCTACAATTTGCGTAATGGGGAATGGCAATGCCAAAACGACTTCGTTTTGGAAACCAAAATGGTGTCATTTTGGCACTAGGGTGGTTATCCGAATTTCGAACTGGGCTGGAAAAAAATTTGGCCTGGATGAACAATCCTGCTCTCATCCAATTTTTATTTGAAGTGGACCCAAGTTAAATCGAGTATCTGTAGTGAGTTCAAGTACGACATTTTTAAGGTACTGGCTTTCACTAGACATATCTTTTGGTGACGGATTATTAGTGACACAAAAGTATTTCATTTTTTGGTCTTTTGAGTTCGTTTTGATAAGTTGATATCTTTTCAGATTATTGACTTTTGTATATTTGCATCTTTAGCATTTTTTGAATTAAAAAGAGTTTTGTCAGGCTTTGTACCAATGCATGAATATTTAAGTTTGCTTTTACGTAAATATCCTATATATTAGAGCTAAGGGTTGACTTCCTTATCCAAAGAAACCTAATGTTAGGACTTTCAAGACATAGGATCTTGCAAACTGTGAAATATGGTAGACAATCAAAGTGGATTGGTTCATTGTGAAGATTTGATGCTACTATGCGAAGTATATTTGTATTATAGTTCATGAACCTAGAGCTATGACAAAACTCCTAATAAGATGACAATGTATGTGATGATGTATTTTCATGTAAAAGATCTATGAACACATATTTGTGCGTGACGAGAAATCACCCTCTGAGCAAAACACGTGCATTTATAGTTATGAAAATCACCATCTGACTAAAACACAAGTATATAAGCATGGCGTGGAATCATCCTTTGTGCAAAACTCGAGTGTACACACACACACACACACACACACACACACATATCACAGAGGCAAGGAATCACCATCTTCTCAAGTTTGTAAAACTCATTGTATCACATGATATAGAGTCTCATCACATAAAAATCTCATCATATAAATCTCATCACATAAAACGACAAGTAGAGGAAATCACTTCACCTTTCGGCTTGGGAAATCACTCTCACCCTACCAACATCCAAGTTGATTTGCCTGTTTCAAATCATTCATTCACATACTGAAGGATATACATGTTGCACCAGGGAATACATTAATACGACCAACCAACTCGAAGACACCACATATGATATGCCTGGGGTATTCTCCTTCCCGTATGACATTAGTGGCAATAAGTCGCAGGAATGGCCCAGAGAATCCTTAATGAATAACACATGATAAGACACACACTCGGAATCACCATATCACCAACCCAAATCATTCACATATCTAATCAAGATCTCAAAGTCTCGAAGTAAAGATATTTATAAACATAATGAAGGAAAATATTTATTATGTCATGAATAAAAAGGGAAAGTTTATAGAATATGCAATGCAAATTTCACGACATACCCATAACATTTACTCCACATTTCTCAACACTGTCTTAGAAGCTAACCTACTTGGAAATACTACGGAAGTGCTGGCGTTGCTCTGCCTCTTCTCTCCGTCGCTCTCTTGAAGTAACTTTCTTTCTTTAAAGGTTCCAACTTTGAAAAAGATCCAACATTTTACGATCTCAAAAGTAAGATTTTGACTTTTACCTTAAGTCATTTATAGGGTGGTATCGTTAGGTCTCCTTTTGACGCCATTCTGACTTCTTATGTGCTTGAATAGGAGCCCTTTAGCCTCATCCATCCCTCTACACGATGACAGAGATAGGCTGACGGGACAAGGCACACATGTTTCTGCGGCTTGCTTTACGTCCAATCTACAATCCTTTCCCAAGTATGAGCCTTCCACGTAGAGCTAGACCATACCTTTAGGTTCAGAAGGTATAACTTGCAGAGTCGTAGCCTTTTCCATACAGACCCACTCCAGACATGACATTTCAAATGGAGTGTGAGCTTCGATGTAGGGCAATTCTACCCTTTGAGTGTTTTCGTGTTATCCTGAAAAGCTGATACATCTGCATGGCTCTTGTCCTTTACCGTTGCTCTCCTTAGGCTCGTACCTGGCCGTTCATCTGAGCTATCAACCTTTCTTGCCCACATCTTTGCTCGCCCGACACAGGATGAAAAGTCATTTGTTACACCTTATGCTAAGATGTATTTGCCAGGCTTTTTATATGGTGCCGCTCTTCTTCCGTTTGGGCTAGTTGCACTCTGCAGACCTCTCCCCCTCATTTTTCACACAACCAATGATGGAAGATCATCTTTGCCTTTCACTTGCTAAGGAAAGCCTCTATTCTTTGCCTTCCCTTTGCCCGCAGAAGGTGGTTTGTCCTCAATCGCCGACAAAATCCTCACATTAACTATGATGATACATCTTGATTATCGAAGTAGAGACTTTGAGTTAATATGTTGATAGATATGATGTATTGAACTGAACTGCAATGATTATAAGTTTTTTTTACTGTCAAATGAATTTGTCACTGATATTCACTTATAGAAATGACTTTTGTTCTTATTGATTCAATGACGTCAAATATCAAGTATAGGTTCTATAACGACCTGAAAGAAATTTGATAGATGAATTTTTTTAGACCTTTGAAATATAGTGAGATCCCGAAAGGATTTAAAAAATTGAGTAATTGATTAGGTTTTAGTCCGTTTGCGTAGTCAGATCTCGATCCAATATGGTGTCCTTTCTATTTAACTAAGGCACTTAGGAGTATAAGTTTACGAAATGAATTACACCATTAGAGTCATGAATATTTAGGATTTTATGGTGCAATAAAAAATCTCTAGTTTTTTGGGTGAATAGTAACCCTTTGGAAGAGCGCCGCATGGCAACTGGTTCAAACAGTTGTCAAATTGCCATGTAGGATGTCTAAATACGCTTAGGATCACTAGAAAAATTTTTAGTTGGACACATGACACAATCCTTGCCATTTACTTGAAACCCTAGGACTCTTGTCAAAGGGAGGACAAATTGTGCAAGAGATAGACTGTTAAACAAGCTTATCATCATGCTCTCTTACACCAATCACTATTCCATCTAACCAAACCGTATTTGGTCAACCAAAAGAGGGTCTCAAACCTAATGAAACTCCAAACCATTGGAAGAAAGCCTAAACCCTAAACCCTTTGAGGAAGCCAAAACCCTAAATGGTCTCTAAACCCTAAACAGGGCCGATTGTGACTAAGTGTTTTCTCACTTGGTTAAATCACTTCGACATGCAACCAACAACTCAATTACACAATTTTACACCCTCACCCACTCCCTTACATCTTGGTACTTATATTTGACAAAGAAAAGATGCATTTGAACAAAATTATGACTAAAACCCTAACTAAACCCTAAACTAGATGCATTTCAGTTAGCCCATTTTAGTCCCACCAAAACCATCTCTTTACCCAAGCTTCTTGAACAAGTTTCTCCATCCTTATAAGACCATACCATGGCTGCCATTCCACCTCACAATCAGCCCCAAATAGTGCTCTTGATGGCAATCAAACTCGACAACACAAGCCTCACCCACTCGGCTAGCTGCAGCAGCAGAAAAGTTAGCCTTTCTTTCCCTTCAGCCTTCTCCTTTCTTTTCAGACGTCAAATTTACCTCAAATGTCACTCACTCACCCACCAATGGTAGCCCCTTCCTATTACCCCATGCGTTCCTCCATTTGCCTGGCACACTTGCACATTTTTCATCCTTCTTCCAAGAGAAAACCAAGAGAGCTTGAGAGGAACTTTTCTAGGCAATTTTGCTTCTTCATTCTAGCCCCTCATGAGTATTTTCTTTGGCTCTAATCTCTTCTTATCTAATTTTGAGTCTAGTTTACTTGGGTGTGTGTTGAAATTTTTTCTTGAAGGTTTGATGGATGAAAGCTATTGTTTTTGGTTGAAAGGTTTGGTGTTGAGAGTTTTGGTAGGTAGTTTTATGAAGTTTTTTGCTGAAATGTTGGGTATAACGCGATAGGATGAAGTGTTAACATGTTTTTATGCACGTTTATAGTATGCTTCAAGCATGTTAGGATTTTATAAAAGAGTTTTGCATGATTTCAAAGTGTTAGAAACCAATTGGTTCAAAATAGTTTTGGTTTGATTTTGGTTGTGATTTTAACTTTAGGTTTTTTACTCAATGGCTATGATATTTGAAAATCTTATTTTTAAAGCTTAGATATATATATATATATATTTAGAATAAGTTTTTGAAGATTTATAATTTAGATCTTTGCTGGAATGATGATGAGCATGCAAGAATTTATTTTAAACTCAATCTAAAGGCTCTCTCGAGTTTGATAAATTGTTTGGATGAAACTTTTGCTATGACATGCTACATTTAATGCATAGATATAGTTAGTGCTTGAATGTTTGGTATACGGTTGTAATCTTTCAAGAGTTATTATATGAAAATCAAGGATCTAGTTACTTTGTTTTAAGTCCAAAAGCATGCATATCGATTTCTAAGTTTTCATGCAAACTGATTATTTTATGTAGTATTTTGTGATTTTTAGTGGTTTAGTCAAGCATAGTAGCACTTTGGACTCTCTCTACCCATATGAAGCTCTTAGCGATGTCTCATAAGAATGATTTTTGGGAATAGATATAGATACTCATATAGCGATTCCACGAAAACAATCATTCAAACCTAAGGAAACACGAAGTGAAAATATTTGTAAACATAATGGCAAAACATTTATTATTTCATGATTAGAAAATGAAAGATTATAGAGTATGCATGAACCAAAATTCCACAATATCCTCACACAACATTTGCCCCCATTCCTTGGTACTATCTTAGAAGCTAAACTACCTCACAAATTTAGAGTTACAACGGCATTTAGCTGCTCCTTTCTTTTTCTCTTTGGAAGTCGCTGGCTCTCTCTAAAGAGTCTGACTCCAAGGGCTTTTAGGTATTTATGATCTCAAAAGTGAGTTTAGCTTTTTCCTTAACCCTTTTATAGCACAGTTGTGTTGAGCGTCCTTTTAAGTCCAAATGTGACTAAATATGAGCCATTTAGCCTTAATCGTCTCACTGTAGAATGACAAAGACAAACTAGCAGGACGTTGTCCATATGTCCTCATGGTCGGCCTTATTTCTAGTTGTTAGTCTCTCTCCGGCTGAAGGTCTCCCATGTGGCATTAGACCATACCTCTGGCTTCATACAGAGTGATTTGCAGAGTCTAAATCCTTTCTGCAGATCCACTTTAGATATGACTCTTCATATAGAGTGTGGGCTTTTGTGTACAACTTTGTCAGCTCCAGATCATTTTCATGCAGTCTTGAAAAGCTTGTGCATGTCAGCAAGGGTCTTGTCCTCAACCGTTGCTCACCTTTAGCTCATTCTTCACCTTTGCAAGCTAGGCGACTTTTCCACTACTAGGAGCCTCTTTAGCTCCTCATTCTTGCCCAAGTGCTCGCCCTCCCAATCGACTAGTTGTATCTACAGACCATCGCTGCCTCGTTTTCCACCCGAAATGAGGAAGGATAATCTTTGCCTTCCACTCAGCAAGGATAGGCTCTCTCCTTTGCCTTCCTTCTGCTCCTGGATGGTGGTTTGCCATCTTTCACTGATGCGGTCCACACACCTTCATCCAGTTGTAAACGATGTCCAAGTAGGACAGCTCCTCCCTGGTCGGGATCAATATGAAAAGGTATCATTCAGGGATTGGACTCCGTGGGGCCTGAACCGGTTAAGGGCAACAAAGTCCCAGCTTTCACCTAAAACAGAAAAGAACTTACCATCCCAATTTTGGACATGAGAAAATCGAGATTTCAAGTTCACAACATGGTTTCTGAAGGGAGACCGAAAGTTGCATTGCTTACCATTTCGTCTCTGCACGCTATGTACATGAAGGAACTTGCCTGCACTCAAACTAGAATTCATGACCCCAGCGGCCTCAAGGGCTTTCCGCCATACAAGATTGCAAGCTAGTGATACCCTCCACATGTTTGGTTGTAACTACGCTGGAGCCAAACACAAGTAGTCTAAGACGTCTCGAATCGGATGGCAAAAGGGAAGCCTCAATCCCAGTGGAAACATCCCAATGTAAAGGTCGGCGTGACTTGAGATTTGATCCAATTTAATTATTGTGTGGACTGCGACGAAGCAAGGAAAGAGACCCATTCCCACAGGCAAGAAAGTGAGAGCAAAGCGACACTTTGAAGAAAGCCTGGCTGATACGGTCCTGCACTGGGTGATAAAAGACTTTTCACCTGTATCGATTGAGTAAGACTGGTGTTGACGGTACTAGGGTGAGAACGAAGAGCTGAAAAGCCCTGTAGTCTTAAAAAAGGACGACCCATAACAAAGGGTGAACTATGGGCAAGGGAGAGTTATGTGTAAGGGCAAGCTACTAGCAAAGGGCGAGCAATGATCAAGGACACGACCGATATGGCTGTAAGAGCTATCTGGGGTAATATGAGTGCTCAGAAGGTGGTAGTGTCATACACAGAGACCCATAGTCCCCAAGAGATGTCACATCTGAAATGAGTATGCGACAAAAGAATTATAGATATGCAGGCCATATTGGCTAATATTAGAGGTATGGTCTAGCGCCATGTGGGAGACCCTTATTAGGGGCAGGACTGTGAGATTGGACCCAAGGCAAGCTGCAAGAACGTGCGTGCTTTGTCTGATTAGTCACTCGGTCTCTGTAACTCTTCACGTCTAGAGGACAAATGGACGGCCAAGATCGAAGGTCTCTTATTCAAGCATGTCAGAAGTTTGAAGGACATCAGAAGGAAGCCTGACGGTCTTGCCCTATAAAAGGCATTGGACAAAATCTCACTTTTGAAACCTAAAGTATTTGATCTTCATTTGAGTCGTAGTTTTAGTAAGCAAGTGACTTCAAAGTGTGTGACGGAGGGATTGATGCCAACGTAACCGTAACGGTAGAAATACTGTTGAGGTATGTTAGCTCGTATAACCATATTGAGAATGTGGGGTAAATGTTTGTGAGTATGTTTTAAGATTAGGCTTTGCATATTCTCTAACTCACCCTTTTTCTACATGAAAAATATTATAAGTTCTTCATTATGTTCATGAATTATCTTTATACTGTGATTTTGAGATGATGAGTATGAATGATGTGATATGGTGAAAATCATGAGTTTTGAGTTGAGTGATTCTCCGTGTCGGATAATTTGAAATTGGTGAATCAACTTGCACATTGTCTGGGTAGAGTAATTCCCCATATCGAATGGTGGAGTGATCTCCCGATTGTTACTTATATGATGAGATATGCTGGCTTTTATGTACTTTGATAAGAGGGTGGTTCCTCGCCTGCATATATACTTGTGTTTTATTCAGAGGGTGGTTCATTGCCATAACTTTGATTGCATATGTGTCTGCCGAATGGTGATTCCTCACCATGCATGAATATATATTTTCACAAATTAATTTACATGAAACAATTCATACATATTTATCACCATTGTCTCTCATTAGTAGTATTGTTATAGATGTTTAACCTATTGAGATTTCTTAGAAGTCTCATTGTGGTGGTCGCACCTGCGGTTTTGTTTAGAGATACTGTAGACCATGATGCATATATAGCCCAAGAGGAGTTTTCATAGGAAGAAAGATCAAGTTCGATTGAATCATAGAAATGGAGACCTATCTCCGTTATTAGTTAATTGTATTTTGTTAAGATGTACTTTTTAGTTAGGAAACCTTGTTTGGTTCGTCATACCTTAATGTAAGTGATGAAGAGTTGGTGATATATAATATTATTTGGAAAATAATAATGACATATGTCATAGATATTTAACCTACTGGGATTTCTTAGAAGTCTCACTGTGGTGGTCGCACTTGCAGTTTCGTTTATAGGAATCGTAGACCATAATGCAGATGTAGCTCAAGAGAAGTTTCCATAGGAAAAAGGATCGAGTCTGCTTGAATCATAAAAATGGAGGCCTGTCTCCACTATTAGTTACTTGTATTTTGTTAAGATGTACTTTTTAGTCAAGTGACAAACCTTGTTTGGTTCGTCATACCTTGATGTAAGTGATGAAGAGTTGGTGATATATAACACTATTTGGAAAATAACAATGACATGGTTATTATTATTGTTATTAATGGTTGAACCTCATACTGGTTTAGACCTTTGGTACAATTAGCATTTAGTCTTTGACTAAGCCTTTACTTATTCTGCTACAACTTATCTTACTTACTGCTTAATCCATGATGACGTGCCTAGGCCGATAGTAACAACTAGGTGTTGTTGACTGTTGGCATCCCTGACACTATGGATTCTTGCTAGGATCTTTACTAAAGAACAAGGCAGTTATTCCGCCGTGAAGGCCGGGGAGTATAGCTGAACATAGCCTGGAATGCCATATGACTCCCTCAAGATATATATCAAGGAAATCAAGATATATCAAGAAGCGCAACAAGAAACAAGTATTGGAAAGAGTAATGAAGGAGGAAATGAAAGAAAAAGAAAAAGGAACAGAACGGTTATGGGGAAGGAAAATCGATACTCTGAACAAAGGGAAACTTAAGCATGAAAGGACCCCATCCACTGAATGGGTGCCATCCATAAAATTGCCAACAAAATGTTGATTAATGGGATCCCAGAATATGCATTATACGGATGGAAAAATCTATCAGAATATGAAGCGACGTACGCTCTAAGGACACGTGCCCTAGAAAGTGTAGGGTAGTGGCACTTTTAAAAAAGTGAAATTCCTGGTGAGGTGATGAAAGGAGACTGCCTGGAAACTCATGTGTAAACGAGGACCTTTAGATAAAGGGGTGGAGAGATACTATCTAGAAGTGAGGGTTACACTTTGGGCAATGAACAAACATGTCATTTAGTGGGCTAGATATGTGCTTGGTAAGGAGGCATTCCTGGCCAGGAAGTGTGATTTGGCATGACACCTACTGCCCATGAGAAACATACTTCGAAGAGATAATTTCTCCAAGATATGTTATTCATCCTATATAAATACTCCTCCCGTGAAACTCAAAAGGATTTAGATTACGGATTCTTTATTTTTTTATAAACCTTAAAATCATTTCTAACTTAGACATCTTTCATTGAATTCCCTCAGTGTCTTATCTCGATTTTGCAAGTGGTGTGCGGTAGACTCTGTGGTAGCACCAAATTGGTAAAAAGTTGTCTCAACAATTTATATCAATTTGTGATAGTCTTGAGCGGTGTTAGCAAGAAATCTGATGATCGAATCAAGCTTGACAATCAAACAGAGCAAATCAAGAATGACCGACAATCAAGCTGATCCTCTTCACAAGTGAAGGATACTTGCCTTACATGTAGCAAGTTGTATCTATCATAGTTATTGCATTTGTCCATAATTTAAGGCTTACACGTGTATATAAGACAATCCATGTACATGTAATTTGTGTGTTGAGAAATACAAATCAATTTTGAATCTTTTATGGTGTCAGAGCTTTTTTGACTCACGTTTATTTCTTTTTCGTTATTTTTTTCCAGTACCCATGGCATCTTCATCCTTGAACACCACTGTTATTTCGACTACCATCACACCTTATTACTATTAAACTCAACCGTGAGAATTATCTGCTTTGGAGAGCACAATTGATACCCTATCTCAAAGGCCACCATCTCTTCGATTGTGCTGATGGTTCTTTACAACCACCACCTTCCATGCTAATAGATAGTAGCACCTTTGTACCCATTTCCAATCCAGACTATTTGCGCTGGCAACAGGAAAACCAACTCTTGCTTTTGGCCATCATCTCATCTTTGACTGATGATGTCCTTGCCCAGATCGTTGGGCTGCATACCTCTAGAGAGGTTTGGCAAGCTTTGGAGAGCATGTTCTCTCTCACATCTCAAGCATGCATTACAAATCGGCGTCTAAGTCTTGCCTCCTTGAAGAAAGGAACTCAAACCAGTTTTGAATATTTCAAAAAATGAAAACCTTTGCCGATACACTTGCTACCATTCGTAAACCTCTCTTGGATTGTGAGTTCATCAGCTACATCATGGCTGGTCTTGGGTTAGAATATGATCCTCTAACAACCTCTCTCACTACACAACTTGATCCACTGTCTATCCAAGAGGTTTATGGTCATCTCTTTCAATATGAGATTCCACTTCAACAGCTTCAAATTTCTTATGTTATCACAAATCCAACGATAAATACAGTCTCTCGAGACTCAACTCATTGAGGCCATTCTCAGTAGCCCAACAATTTTCTCTCCAACAATCCCAGCAATTACCGTTCACGAGGAAGGGGGCGTGGAGGTGGTCAAACATATAATCAAAGATCCAACTCAAATGGCTCGACTGGTATGTCAGGCTTGCAATAAGCCTGGTCACATTGCCATAAAGTGTTATCACAAATTTGATTTTGCCTATCAAGCGACTCAACCAACAATCATCAAGCCCATGTATCCACGGCTAATAATCAAGCATATCCTAGTTGGTGTCCAAATATGCTGTGGCCCACCATCTCACTTCAGATGTGAATAATTTGACTTTACATGCATATGAATACACTGGTATTGATCAGATTAGTGTTAGTACTGGTGCAGGTTTTCCAATTCATCATATTGGTGCTTCAAAATTTCATTCTCCTTCTAAATCCCTACTCTTGAATTAACTCTTGCAAGTTCCCTTCATTGAGAAAAATTTAGTCTCTGTTCATAAATTTACTCAAGAAAACAATGCCTTTTTTGAATTTCACCCCACTTTTTTCTGTGTGAAGGATCTCAGTACGGGAAAATTCTAAGCCAAGGACCTAGGGTCAGAGACCCGACCCAACCTGACCCAAAGGAAAGACGGTTTCAGCTCGACTTGACCCGACCCGTAAATGTCGGATCGGGTCGAACCCGTTCGTCTTGCTTTTTATCATTTTCGATCTTTCACCCGTTCACCTTCATTTGCAGACCCACGCCCCTTTCTTCCTCCTCTGCAAGCGTCTCCCACATCGTCCCTTTCTTCCTCCTCTGCAAACTCAGCCTCTCCCACATCGTCTGTTCCTCCTCTTCCTCTTCCTGTCCTCTGTAGCTCAGCCTTTCCCCTCCAAAACCCACCCTCCCTCTGCAGGTACACCTTGAGGGCTCCGCGTAGTCCTCGAAGCCGAGGGTGATTAGGGCCCACCGCAGATCATCGCCGTTGATCATCGGTTCTACCTCTGGAACTTGTCGGATGCCTCACCGGTGATGAAGCTTATGATATATTTCATTTTCTTTGAGATCTATTTCAAGATCTATTTAATTTTCTTTGAAATCATCGACAACCTTCACCTCGGGAGGAAGTAGAGGCTTTGGGTGGAACCTCATACCAGTCTTTGAGACCTTAAAGGATATATTCAATAGAGTAAGAAAATTAAATATAAAACAATAGCTTGCTTGATTTATTCTTAGAGAAAAATGTAAAAGTTTGTTGATTTCTTGGTGGGTCTGATTAGCAGTGGGGAATCCATTGAAGATCGACTGGTTTTTGCCAGTAGCTTGTTCAAAATCTGCTGAAGATCGACGCAAGATCGAATCCGTCGGTGATCGGTTTCAACCAACATGAGAATTATCGAACCCGTTAGATGATCTGGACCTGATAAACCCGACAATTTTCGGGTGAATCCAATCGGGTCATGAGGGTTGATCGGCCCATCGGGCTTCTTGCACAGGCCTAAAAATGGTCTTTATGCTTGCCCTTCATCTTCAACAATAGCTTTTCCTCCAACTGCCTTTGTGGGTGAACATGCCTCCATTGATACTTGGCACAATCGATTTGGTCATCCATCCATGTGTCTAGTTAAAAGCAATATCTTTCCCAATAAACTTCCATCTACAAAAAATAAGACCTTCAGTGTTTGCAACTCATTTATCTTCGTCTCGATCTTGTACTCCTTTAGATTTAATATTTTTTGATGTATGGGGACCCTCACCTGTCTCCTCTATTGAAGGACTTCGTTACTACCTAACCTTTTTGGATGATTTTAGTAAATTTACTTGGTTTTATCCTTTATCCAAGAAATCTGATGTTGATTTTATTTATTTTTAACAATTCCAATTTCTTGTTGAATGACAATTTGGTCGCAAGATCAAAGCTGTCCAGACTGATTAGGGAGGAGAATTTAGGCGTCTAAACACCTATTTTCGCTCCTAAGGCTTTATTCATAGTTTGACTTGCCCCCACACCCATGAACAAAAGGACTCTATTGAAAGAAGACATCGGCATATTGTTGAAACCAGTCTCTCTCTCTTGGCTCATGCTCATGTACCAAACAAATATTGGAGCCATGCTTTCCAAAGTGCATGCTATCTTATTAATCTTCTCCCTTCTCCAGTGATTCAACACCAATCCCCTTTAGAGTACCTTTTCCATCAAAGACCTAACTATCAATTTTTTAAGACATTCGAATCTGCTTGTTGGCCTATTTAAGACCACACAACACTCACTAAATTGATTTTCGGTCTACTCTGTGTGTCTACATAGGTTATAGCCCATCTCATAAAGGCTAAAAATGATTGGATCTCAAGACTAGGCGATCTGCATATCACGGCATGTGATTTTTTATGAAACCCGTTTTCCCTTCTTAGATGAGAAAAGTCACTTGGTCTCACCTCCAGTTGTGGCCCACAGCCCTGCCCTTTTGCCCTTGTGCTTGCAGGTACCAGCTCCTGGCCTGTGTCCGACTTTGGCCCAAATTAATTCACTATCATCTTCAACCTCTGTCTAGCCAACAATTGACCCACCCCTGCCACCTACAACAAAAAATTCTAAAACTGCTTCCGCTAGCTTTGGTTCCTCCACTCTTGCTCCAAAAGTCCCTGCTGCTCGCACTCGCCTACAAAACAACATCTGTCTCCCCAAGGTTCACACCAATGGCATTGTTCCATATCCCACACGTGCTCTCGTCACCACCACTTCTGAGCTTGAACCAACCTATTTTACCACAGCTTCCAAGATTCAGGCATGGCACCGTGCCATGAATGAAAAATTTGATGCCCTTCTACGGAACAATACAAGGTTTTTGGTTCCTATAACTTCAGTTATGTATACAATTAGTTGTAAGTGGGTTTTCCATCTGAAACGCAATGCTAGCGTCAATATTGAGCGCCATAAGGCACATCTCATTGCCAAAGGATTTCACCTGCAACCGAGTATTGACTATAATGAGACATACAACCCAATTATCAAGCCACAAACCATCTGTGTCCTACTCTCAGTTGTTGTTACTCAAAATGACCAATCAAATAGCTTGATGTTCACAACGCCTTTTTACACGGTGATCTCATTGAAGTTGTGTACATGACTCAACCACCTAGGTTTGTTCACCCTTATAGCCAAATCATATATGCAAACTTCGCAAGGCGATCTACGGGCTAAAACAAGCACCTCACTCTTGGTTTTCCAAACTCAGCTCTCGGCTACTTGAATTTGGTTTTTCAGCTTCAAAAGCAGATCCCTCACTCTTCATTCTTCGAACTAATAATGTTGAACTTTTTTTCTTGGTGTACGTTGATGATATCTTACTCACCGGATCCTCTTCTGCTGCTATGGATGAATTAGTATAGATTCTGAGAGTTGGCTTACCAATTAAAGATTTAAGCCCTCTTCATTATTTCTTGGGGATTGAGACTAATTTTCAATAAGATGGGCTTTTGCTCTCTCAACAAAATTACATTATGGATCTCCTCTTTCGAACTAACATGTCCAATGCGAAATTTGTTGCCACTCAAATGTCCTCGGCTCATTCTTTACAATTATTTGATAGTGATCCGTTCCATGATCCCACTTGTATCGGAGTACGGCCGACGCCCTTCAATATATATTATTGACATGACCAGATTTGTTGTTTGTAGTCAATTATGTCTACCAATACATGCATTGCCTACAATAAACCATTGGACTGTCATCAAATGGATTCTCCGCTATCTCAAAGCCACTACACAGCATGGGTTGCTCCTCACTCCCGCTTCTTCCTTTGCTTGACAAGCCTACTTTGATGCCGATTGGGCAGGATGTATTGAAGATTGTCGCTCCACTAGTGGTTACTTAATTTTCTGTGGCCGCAATGTCATCTCTTGGAGCTCTTGTAAGCAACACACTATAGCTCGTTCAAGTACCAAGGCAAAATATCGTGCTCTTGCAAACACCACTGTGAAACTGATTTGGTTTCAAGATCTTCTCAAAGAAATTGGTATTTTTCTACATCAACCTCTAACTTTATGGTGTGACAATATTGGAGCTACATACCTTTCAGCTAATCCAATTTTTCACTCTCAAACCAAACATGTTGCAATTGATTTTTATTTAATTTTTTCGAGAACGTATTACCTGTAAAACTATGTAAAATGGTATTGGCCTCAATGCCAAAAACTGTGTGACTATTCTCATTTATATACAATTATAGAAGAAGTTTGAAATACAAAGATACATAATAACATAAATTTAAATACAGTCAAGAGTTATCTTCTAAAGTAGATAAGTGTTTATCTGTATCATTCAATCATAACTGATCAGGTGGATAATATAAGTGAGAAGCCAAAGAAATCTCGGTGGTTTGAATTTTGTGGTTATCATCCCCAATCACGAAGTTGACAAAATCGAGCTGCACTTAGTCCCTTTGTAAAGATATCAGCAGTCTGATCATAAGAATCAATAAACTGAAGGGAAATCTCTCGATTAGCAACTTTCTTGCAGATGAAGTGAAAATCAACTTCAATATGTTTAGTGCCAACATGAAACACAGGATTAGAAGCAAGAGCACCACTGTTATCACACCAAATAGTAGGAGTTGTAGGCAAACAAATATGAAGTTCTTTGAGGAGCATATGAATAGAATACAACTCAGTAGTAGTAATAGCTAATGCCCTATATTCTGCTTCAGTGCTAGAAAGAGCTACCACAGATTGTTTCTTGGCAGTCCATGAGATTAAGCAAGAGCCAAAGAAAACACCATACCCGGTAGTTGATCGTCGATCATCATGATTACTAGCCCAATCTGAATCACAAAAGGCCTGAAGAGTTTGCTCACCTTAGTGTACCACAATCCCAGATCAATGGTGCCTTTTAAGTATCATAAGACACATTTTGCTGCTGTTCAATGAACAGAATTAGGACAATGCATATGTTGACATAATTGGTTGACAGAAAATGCTATATCAGGTCTAGTCAAAGTGCAATATTGGAGAGCTCCCACAGTTTGTCGATATTCTGTAATTTGAGAAGCTATGAGTGGCTCACCAACATGAGTGGATAATTTAAGGCCTGTGGTTCAAGGAGATGAAGCAGGTTTGGCCCCAGCCATCTTGGTATGATGAAGAAAATCCCTAATGTATTTGGGCTGTCGAAGATGTAGTCCAGAAGAGTGACGACTTGCTTGGATGCCGAGAAAATAGCCTAAAGGACCAAGCTCTTTCATCTTGAACTCGCTCTGCAGCTTCTTGATTAGAGACTGAATGAGAGAAGGATCTGTACCTGTAACAAGAATATCATTTACATAGATGAGGATAAATAGGTAAATATTGCCCTTATGATAGACAAATAAGGAGGTATCCACTGGTGAGGATAGGAAACCGAATTCAAGTAGAGTTTGAGATAGATGCATAAACCAAGCACGAGGTGCTTGTTTGAGGCCATAAAGTGACTTGGTCAGTTTGTAAAAATAATATGGAAAATCTGAATTAACAAACCCCTTAGGTTGCTCCATATATACATCCTCTAGCAAGATCCCATGAAGAAAAACGTTATATACATCAAGCTGTCTGATTTCCCAATCAAAGTGGACAGAAAGTGTAAGAATCACCCGTACAGTAGAAGGCTTAATTACTGGACTAAAAGTCTCAGTAAAGTCAATACCTTCTTCTTGAGCAAACCCCAGAGCCGCTAATCTTTCTTTGAATTTGTCAACCTCACCTGTGGGTGTTTGTTTGACTTTATACACCCACTTATTTCCCACCACATTATGATCAGCAGGTCTGGGACATAGCTTCCATGTCTCATTAGCCAATCAAGCATCATATTCCTCTCTCATAGTAGTACACCATTCAGGTAATAAAGTAGCTTGTCGGTAAGAGTTTGGTTCAAGTGGAGTCACATTACTAGATAATGCTTGGAGAGGATATTTGGTGGAATATTGTTTAAAATCTGAAAATGTGCAAGGTTTGAGGTTGCCCGTTTGGGAGCGAGTTTTCATGGGGTGATGAGATTGATTGGAAGAAGAGGAAACTTTAGGTATAGAGAGGATATGAGCTGACCAGGTATGGGAGAAGGTAGAGTGGAAATATTAGGAGTAGTGGGGGCACGTAAGGATTCTAGAGGAGAATCAAGTGAATATGAAATAATTGGAGATGAATGTGGTAAATTAGAAGTAGATAAAGAAAAAGAAGGAGAAGATAAAGATGTACCTTGAAAGGAGACCACTAGAAGAGGTTCAGAGGATTGCAATCCATCCTTAGCAGGAAATGTATTCACATTAAACACAACATGCCATGAGATTAACACTTTTTGAGTGACAGGATCCAAGCATCTATATCCATTTTGATGGGAACTATAGCCTAGAAATATGAAATATTTGGATCTGAACATTAATTTGTGAGTTGCATATGGTCACAATAATGGGAAACAAGCACAACCAAAGGTGCGCAGGGAGGTATAATTAAGGTGCTTGCTAAATAATTTAAGATATGGTGTTTGGTTATCAAGAGTAGCTGTTGGCAGTCTATTAATGAGAAAGATGGATGTTAAAAAGCCATCAACCCAGAAGTTAGTGGGCAAAAGTGACTGAGCTAACAGAGACAGTCCCATTTCCACTACATGACAATGTTTGCGCTCAGCAACCCCATTTTGTTGGGGTGTATGAGGACAAGTGTGGCGATGTTGGATTCCATTAGAGGAAAGAAACAATTGAAATTGGTTGGACATGTTTTCTCCACCTCCATCCGATTGTAATTGCTTAATTTTGCAGGAAAATTGGTTTTCAACTAGTGTTTTGAATTTAACAAAACAAGCATATACATCAGATTTATTTTGGAAAGGATAAAGCCATGAGAATCGTGAAAAGTCATCAATGAATATAACATAATACTTGCAGCCACTGAGAGTTTTAGTAGAACAAGACCATACATCGGTATGAATTAACTGCAAAGGAAAGGAAGAAACACGAGTAGAAGGTTTGAAAGGAAGTTGTTTACCTTTGCCAAGTTGGCAAGGTTCACAAAAATGCATTTTATTCACTGATCCTTCAATAGGTAAGGAATGTTTATTTAATAACTGAGATACAATGGGAAGAGATGCATGTCCTAATCTAGAATGCCAAACAGAAACTGGTGCTTTTATTCCTACCATGGTAGCCAAAGCATGTGATTTATTGATAGACATTGATTGCAAGTGGATTGGATAGAGACCACCTTCACTCCTGCCTTCCAGTAGTGTCGCCCCCATTTGTATGTCCTTGACAAAATAATGAGTACCAGTTAGAATAAAGAAGCAATTATTATCAAGACATAATTGATTGATGGAAAGCAAATTGGCAGAAGCTTGAGGACAATGGAGGACACGTTTGAGGTTTAATTTAGCTTCAAGGGTATGAAAAATAGCAGTACTAGTATGTGCAATACTCAAACCTTGGCCATTACCAACAGCTACATTTTCTTGTCTTGTGTATGGTTGTTGCAGAGTGAGATGCTCCAGATTGGCAGTAATGTGCTGGTTAGCTCCACTGTCAGCAAACCATGTCTCTTCCTCTTGCTCAACATTGGTATGTGGCAAAATAGTAGCTAATTGAGTTGGTGGATGACGACCCTGATATGCATACTCCATTATGTGAAAGCAATCTAATGCCTTATGACTTAACTTTCCATAGATTTGACAAGGTGAGGGAGTGGAAAATGAGTGCTGCATCTGATTTGGCTGAGGTGAGGAAGGTAACCAGAGGGTTTTGGTGAATATTGAGGACGAGGATTATGTGAATATGGTTTACTTGGGTTTTTGGGTCTACGATTGTACTGCTATTGGTTGGATTTGGGAGTGAAGAATGCAAAATTTTTGGTCTCAGTTGGTATAGAAGTATTCTGGTTTTCCAATAACAGTTCATAGGACAAGTGCTCAGCTTGAAAATCTTCAAAAGAAACATTCTTGTCTCTAGTAGCAAAGGACAGAGAGGTTATAAAAGGATTAAAGGAGGGGTTGAGACCACTCACGATATAAGACATTAAGTCATCGTCCTCAAGTGGGTTACCAACTGCAGCTAATTCATCTGACACCAACTTCGCCTTTTCAAGAAAATCAGTGCACTTCATTGATCCTTGATGAAGAGTCTGCAGCTTTCGCTTTAGGTGGTGCACACAGTATCTGGATTGAGAGGCAAACTTGTTTGCTAGAGAACTCCATACCTCTCGAGCAGATGTGATGCCATAGACAAAAGCTAGCACCTTGTCAGACAAAGTGGGATTGATCCAACTTATAACACTCTGATCTTTCTTATTCCAGAGAATATAATCTGGATTAAGAGAACCATCAAGGGACTTTGATGGACACGGCTTAGAACCATCCACGAAGCCCATCAAGTCATGACTTTTCAGCACTGGCACAATCTAAGATGACCATATGAGATAGTTTAAGCACTCAGCTTGATCGACACAAGATGACCAATGTTTGGAGGAGCAAAGGTAACAATGGAGGAAGCGGAAGAAGAGGAAGCCATAGGTGAGAATGAAAGGATCGATTGAAATTAGGCGTATGCCAATGGCTGTGATATCATGTAAAACTCTGTAAAATGGTATTGGCCTCAATGCCAAAAACCGTGTGACTATTCTCATTTATATACAATTACAGAAGAAATTTGAAATACAAAGATATATAATAACAGAAATTTAAATACAGTCAATCTGTATCATTCAATCATAACTGATCAAGTGGATAAGATAAGTGAGAAGCCAAGGAAATCTCGGTGGTTTGAATTTTGTGGTTATCATTACCCGTGGTCAGCTTCAAGTTCGATTCATTTCTGCTAAGGACCAACCTGTAAATGTCGTAACTAAACCCTTGGTGGCCTCCAAATTTAGTCTACTTTATAACAAGCTTATGGTTCGTACCTCCCCATTAAGATTGGGGGGGCGTGTTAAGGAGAAATGTGATGATTGAATCAAGCTTGACAATCAAACAATGCAAATCAAGGATCACCGGCAATCAAGCTGATCCTCTCCACAAGTCAAGGATACTTGCCTTACATGCAACAAGCTGTATCTATCATAGTTATTGCGTTTGTCCATAACCTTAGGCTTGCACGTGTATATAAGACAATCCATGTACATGTAACTTGTGTGTTGAGAATTACAAATCAATTTTGAATCTTTTAAGCGGCCTTGTCCTAGAGAATTAGAAAGAATTTCTCTTGGCTATTATAGCAGGTCTACATCTCCCTGGTGGTAACTCTAGTTTGATTTTAAGATTAGGGTATAAATCTTTTTAGATGTGTTTTTATTAACTTTGTACAGAGAACCAACAATATCAAGACTTAAAGATTGAAATTCTTTTAAGAAATTTTAATTTTTAGACCTTTATACTCTTTAATTTCCTTTAAATCCTTCCCGCAATCTTCGCGTTATCTATTTTCCTATTTAAATCCTTCCCGCAATCTTAGTTCCAGAACGTGAGCTAGGAAGATTGGACAAAGCACATTGTTTCAGGGGCTCTACCTATTTCAACCACCCGACTCGGCATTGAATGTCAACAATATGTTGGTCAACCAAGACAAAATACCCGTGTCACCCTTTTGATCGTAGCCTGTCCCATCTTTTTCCTTCTGTACCCATCCACTCTAGTAATAGTTGTGAGCTTTGCCAATTTTCTAAGCAAACTCATCTTTTGAGTTAATCCAATTCAGATGTTCTGGGTGTTAATTGCACCTATGGATTCTTATGATGGCTAATATAATTACGTTCTTCCCTTTATTGATGATTAGTTTCGTGCTGCTTGGATATATTTTCTGGAATTTAGAGCAAATTTTGTTTTAGGTCATATTTAGATGTTGAGAATATGAGATAGATAAGAAATTATTAATAAACAATGTTACAGTCATCGAGAAAGGTGATCCATGCATTATACCGATAGTGAAAATTACACTCTTAATTTTTTTTTAATTCTTTTAAAATATTTTTAAAACGCCTTCAAAAAGTCTGAAAAAAAAAAGAAAAGAAAAACCCACAAACTCATTACAAAACACTTTCATATCCATTAAGTAAAAAAAAATAAAAATAGAGGATCGGTAGGTTCTCTCGGTGTGAGAAGCATTTTTCTTTGTGAATAATTGTGAAATAGTTTGTGAATAGTAGTGAAATGGTTTGAGTTAAGATATTTTATGGAGTTTTGGAAAAAAAAAAAAGAGAAAAAATTAAATAAAAATATTATATAAAGTTTAAAATATTATTGTTAGAATATAAATTTTTAATATTATTTTTATTTTAGGAAAAGTTGAAATATTTTTTATATATTTTTTTTAAATTTTGAGAAAGTTGTAATGATTAGATAATTATTACATAAAAAAGTTGAATATTTTAAATTAAAAACTGCTTGTATTTGTGATGTTTGGATGTTGAAATGAGACGAAATGAGATGAGATGTGACAAGACCATTTTGCAATCCAAATGCGGCCTTAGTATTTAAATTTTTCCCAATTTAGTTGTACATCTACTAATTTGGTGCTAATTATACGTCATTATCCATCAAAGAGAATCACTTTTAAAGTACATATGCAAGTTTCGTGCAATTATTTTAAAAAATATTAGTATGAACCTTTAAAATAATTGATTATAGATTCTATATTTGCCACCTTTTTAAAAAAGAATGCGCATAACTTATACACTCTACAACTATGCAAATCATTTTCCAATTCCCATCCCCTAAAACTAGACACATGATCACAAGAAAGTGATGTTGCCGAGTGAAGAAATAATAAACAAATCGGAAAAGTCACCACGAATCTTAGATTTTGACGGAATCTTCTTCCAAATGAAGTTTTTTCCTTCGAGTTTTGTCTTGACATTCCAAAAATCATACAATCTTGTGTCTGCCATAATTTCATGTTTGCAGGGTTAACCGCGACAAACTTCACTCACAAACTAAATTTGTGTTTTTAATATTCAAATTGGTTTAATCTTGAGACACAGAAGTAATTCTGCCACTTAAAAATCGATCGCTTGCAGGGGGAGTGCATAGAGAAGGATGTTCATTTTACCTGTCCCTTCATTTGATCACGACTTCATTAGCAAAGTCAATCCCCTCTACGAATATCTCAAGAAATTGAGTCCCAAGATGACATTAACGGTGATGTCATTTCTCAGGTATATGTCTCTTCTCGTATTGAATGTGATGCCAACCCTCAGCCAGCTACCTTCAAGACTTCTATGCCCATCATGTGAACTCATTTCCTATGAATACCGCACCTAACCTATAAGGATTTCATTTATATTCATCAAGCCATCCTTAAGTTCCCTATCTAGTGAACACATGACCACTTTCCCGAAAGCTTTAAATCAAGCCGTTGGGAAAGTTTAAGCTAGGCGAGAACAACTTCTTGCACTTGACAACAATCTCACATGGCGGTACCATTGATGCTAATGGATAGAGAAGATCAAGTGTAGTAGTGATGGAACCATATTTGGATCTCACCTGAATTACCTCATCTATCCTAGAAGAAGTTTGGCTTCAATGCTGGTTCAAACAAAAGTAGTACGTCACGCTAATGTGGATCCCCAGCCATGTTGAATCTCTGGTTGTTTGATGCTAATTGATATATATTGGGATGTGTCTAGGGGTGGGCAGTGGGTGCCTACCACCCACTGCACCGCCCCATTCACCCTGCCCCAACCTGGGTGGGGCAGGGGATCCGCTTCGCATAGATGGGGGGCGTTGCAGAGGAGGGAGAAAGCCAACCATGTAGATGGGGGGATCCCCTGCCCCCGCTCCCGCATGTAGAAGGCCAACCAAACCCCCCCCCCCCCCCCCCACCCAAAGTCTCTCGATCTCTCTTGTCCCAAACTCTCTCGAACTCTCTCAATCTCTCTTGTCTCAATCTCTCTCATCCTGAACTCTCTCGGTCTCATTTGCCATGAAAGTAACAGACGCCGGCAAAGAGGACTCGATTGGGTTTGTTGTAATAGACGCCGCTGAGAGGAATCGATTTCGTTTGCCATGAAAGTAATAGACGCTGAGGTAGATGAATCTCTCTTGATCTGGGTTTGTTTATTGTTGTAAGAGACATCGAGATAGATAAATCTCTCTTGCTCTGAGTTTGTAACTTGTTTTGGTGTTTGGGTTTGTTGTAATCAATTGGGGGAGCCGGCGAGAGGAGGAGGGGGCGGATAGACGGATGTCCATCCCTGCACCCCGTGCAAAGGACGAGTTACCCCGCCCCTACATGGACGGAGGCCGATTACGTGGAAAAAATCCCCACCCCTGCCCATACGAGGGCGGGAGGCAGAGGGCGAGGAAGGGTTTGCCTCGCCTCGTAAGGGGCAGGTGGCACCCTAGATGTGTCAACAATATCCGCTCCTTGCGATCGTTCTATAAACAAGCCTCCAACACTCTAACAGAAATGAGTTTTTCTGACGGTTTGGAAATTGTGACAGTGCCAAAACCATCATAAAAAAGAATTTTCTGTGACGGTTTGTAGAAACTGTCACTAAAGGCAGCCAATAAATTTCATTACATTTGAACGTATACATATTCACATTAGAACATGCCTTGGGCATTCTAACGTGGAGACTATTTACGTGCAAAGATGGAAATTTTTGGCACCAACTTTCAAACTTTAATTGATTTAATATTAAATTTGGATATTTCAATTTAAAAAAGATTGATAATTGAAATTCAAAAATAAGAGATATATTAAATAATATTGTTCGTTACATATGATAAAAATAAGGTACAAAATATGATAAAATTTTGTAAAAAACACGTTAAAAGTGAAAAATACTCAGTACGAGTTGGTTACATATTTATTAAAATCGTTAGTCAATGTGTTGACCTTTGCATTTAGGATATCTATCCAATGGACAACATCGGTGACAAAATCAGTGACACTCTATTCAATTGACGCGATCTTTTCTTCAATGTTCGAAGTAATATTTGTGACCATCGCATCAACCCAAGCAGGCTGCGTATCTCCCATAGATGTACTTGTCGGCAATTGACTAGTACTCCCAATATGGGGAGCAACACTAGGCCCAGACTGGGTTGGAGGAACAAGATCTGGTACATGGCTAGGTTGACGTCTAGCATGCCCCCTCCCATGTCCAATGCTCCAACGGTGTGTGGTCATGTCGATAGGGCTCATCTGCTCCGTCATCCACTCCTTCACTTAGGGTTGCACCCTCTGGGCCAGTAATAGCTTGGTAATGAGGACTCCATATAGGAGGTTTTCCATGGACATGACGGTCACCTCGTAATGAATCCTCTCAAAAATACGAAGTGGCAAGTCGATAGGCTCTCCACGTGCCACTCATATTAGGAACTATGCGCGAGTCCGACTAAATGTGGCCTTATGTGCCACGTGATGCACATTTGTTGCAATAATAAGATGCAACATGCGGAAAAAGGGAGGAGTTGTACCTGGCTAAAGGAGTTCTTCCATTGATCTGCTCTCGGTCTCTCCCAGTGATGTTGTAGAAATCCTCATCTCAGTTGTCATCCTCCTCATCAATATCCTCAGCCTCCAACCGGTTAGCTGGGCCAGTAGATGATGCAAAAGTGCCTACATGTGCATCTACTCGGGATTCCTCCCTAGGCTGAGCATCTCCTACAGTTGATATCTCAGCTATGTGACGGATCCCTAGAAGCTCAAAAATGACATCCACCGAGACCACGAATTGAACACCGCGTATTATCATGGTGTGAAAGGATGCATCCTGAGGCATGAAATACATCCCCATATAAAACTCTTGAACCATTGAGGGGTATATGCTACCCTTCAATGTGCAAATACTCATCTAGCCTCTCATAACAAACACGTCTCGAACGCCCTTTTGCTCCCATATGAGTTCGTGGAACTAATTGAGCATGACTTTTCATTCGAACATCACTGTTTGAGCCCCGATTCGAGATGTGTTCTGACTTATTCATTCCCTCCCCCTTTTCGTAGTCGTCAAAAGATGAGCCATATCTTGAAAGAAAGAAAAAAATCTGAGCAATACTAGTACTATGATGCATATTATGTACTGTAATCCAAATTCCAACGTAAGTTGAGTTACATTTAAACGTGATGGCTAAAACATACGTTTGAATTAAACCAAATATACGTTCGCACGGTATTAATAAAATAAAAAGAAAATTATTACATTTGAACAAACAAAACAAATACGTTCGTACGTGAGGAAGCTCTTGAACGTATTTATTAATACGTTCGAATGTACATAAATATTACTTCGAACATTTCTAACCTTTCTGGCAACTGAAAGGTTTTACATTCTAACGAATTCCAAAAAACGTTCGCACGTATGTGCCGCTAAAAAATATGAACAATCATACGTGTGAAAGCTAGAAACGTGCAAATGTTTATTTTGTCTTCCTCATTTGAAAGGTATAATGTTCGAACGTGAGAAAGTAATGTTCAAACTTTACGAGACAGAAATGTCTGAGTCGCCTTAGCCATTCCCTAACACCTTAAATATAATGAAAGTGACCAAAAGCACCGTAGAAATGAAGTATACACTTCAAGAAAGCTTTCTACGGTGGTCGTTTGGCCATTGATAACTTGTGGTGGCCGAAAAATCAAGATGAAAGTCCGCCACCAATGGGTTTGAAAAACCCCTGAAACTTCCATTAAACATAAAAAAATAAAAAAAAATCTACCCAAAAGTTAAGAGGATGCCTACCTCTTTTGTGACGTTTGTGGTGGAGTTTGACGTCAGCGATATGCGTGGAGGCGTCGAGAGGAAAATGAGAGGATTCATTTGAAATGTCGTTTCAAGTTCGGACGGAAGCCTTTATACACATAACTTTTGAATATTGAAGTGTTCACATGCGAACGTCACGAGATGAGCGAGAAAGTCATTCGAATGTTTCTATTTTAACGTTCGAACATCAAAATAATTAATTCTGATGACATGCAAACGTTAGGTTGTTACGTGTGCACGTTTGTCATTTAATGCCTGAGACATGCGAACATTATATTGGTACATTCGAACGTCTCTAGAATAAGTTTTTTATAATTTATACTAAATAATATATTATTTATAATATAATATATAATAGTTGTTATATATTACATAATCTAATAATATTATTATTGATAATATAGTTGTTATATAGTGTGAATATGTGATTATTGATCAAGAATATTATTATTATACTATATGTAATATGCTTATATACTATACTTATACACTAGGTGGCCTGGTCCTGTTCCGTTGGATATATTCAGTTGAAAAATATTTGGGTATATTGAAGCACACTGTTGGGAATAAAGCCCGAGCTGAGAGTTCAATAGTAGAGGCTTATATACACGATGAATGGTTGACAGTTTGCTCTCTATATCTTCGTGGTGTTAAGACACGATCTAATCGTGAAGAGCAAAATGCTGATCTTGCTGCTCTTCCCCTTCATGAACTATTAGTGTTTTCCTAAAATGTATGACCCATGGGTGCACAAACGGGATACGACTTAATTGGTAGAGACTTAGGAAAAGCTTGGTGGTACGTGTTGAATAATTGTCAGGAGATTGAGGACTATCTCAGGTATGTTGTTGCAGAATAATTCTAATAAAAAAATTATTATATAACTTCTGTGTTCAAATATTTTATTCTTTTGTACTTCTATACAGTGAGCATATGGATAAACATAGGACAGAAGGCGAAGATAATATAGAGGCGAGACACGAAAAAGAATTTTAGAACAACGCATATGCATTTTAAATGTCCAATGAATTAAAAATATTTTTGAACCATTTTAATTCTTGTTTACTTTTAATAATTTTGTTTATATTTCATTTGTTAGATTTTGAAACAACGTACTAATGATCCCGTAGTAGTTTCTTTTAAGTTGCATGCACTGGCCCGTGGTCCCTCACACAGAGCACTTCGATACACTGCATGCATGATTCGAGGTTATAGATTCCATACTATGGACGGTGAACGTAATCAAAAGACGCAAAACTGTGGTGTGTTGGTCGAAGGATGTCATGGAATATACGATATTGACTACTATGGTGTCGTACATGACATTATCGAATTAAAACACCTAGGTGGGAATGTGACATATGTTTTTAAATTAGATTGGTGGGATATAGGTTGTGGTCGGGTTTCGATACATAGGGGTAGTCACTTTACGAGTGTCAATACTGCATGTAAATGGTAAAAAGATGATCCATTCGTATTGGCTTGTCAAGCTGCCCAAATCTATTACTTGGTTGATCCAATGAAAGTGGTCGATGAAGGTAGTGGGGAGATAACTTAGTGAGTCGTACAAAAATTTGTGCCTCGAAATATTTATGATGCAGGAATGGTAGCGGATCACGATCATAGTGGAAAGGAAAATGACATTCCGATTATAGAGACCTACCAGGAAGATGGAGAGGGTATTAATTTATTTGTTGACCTCAGTGCACTTGAACTAATCCCCTTATGTAGAGATTACGTTCCACCCGTACATCTCGACCCATCTTTTTTAAATGATCATTCAGTTCATGAAGCAAGTGAAGAAGAAGAAGAATTTGAAGAAGAAGAAGAAGAAGTAGAGTCCGAAGAGGAAGTCGATGAAGAAGATGACGATGACGAAGCTGTTATTGAAGTCGATTTTAAAACAAGCAAGTAAAATACATCTGGAGATGAAGAATAAAAATATTAAATATTTTATTTACATAGGTGACAGTACAATACATTTTTTATAAATGCATTTTTTACATAGGTGACGGCACAATACAAGCAAGAAAACCAACGCACGCACGCAACGGAGCGAGACGCTGGGGCATTTTGAAAAAAATGCAATAATCCTTTTTGCTAGGTGATGGACGACGCGAATGAGAGAGGAAGTTTATTCTTTCTTTTTTGTTTTGAACAGCTTGCTAGAAACAGACGCATAGAGAAAAAACATATTTTGGAAAGCGCTGCACGCATTTGAAGAGCTCCTCCAAGGGTCCAAAGTTTATAATGTATATTTGAGATATTTGACTTAGACCTTTTGGCATTTTATTTGCTGTTTATTTACTTGGTGTTATTTATTTTTCTCACTTCTTTAAACTTCCATTAAATATACATTACAATTGTTATGGATTGATTTTAAGAATTTTTTATTTAAATGCAAAGATGAACCCTAGAATTTTAATTTTGGGGCTTTTCAATTTTCAGCTCATACTGCATTAATTATTTTCTAATCTACCTTAGTTCTCAGTTTAATTTTGTTAATCTTGTAGTTCCATTGCATATTAGGTTAATTGGGACTTAATTAATTTCGGTTTTATTAATTAATTTTCTTATTATTTGAGATTGTTTAGCTTAGTTGATTCCTTGATTATGAATTTCAATTTGTTAGTCTCTTACATTTCATTTTGACACTAAAAAAAATATAAAAATATGAATCTAGTCCATGGCTAGTGCTCTTTTCATTCCCGTTGCACTCTTCCATTCATTGCACATACCACCATTTTTATTTTTTCTTTGTGAATATCTTCACTATTTTAAACAAGTTTGATTTTAAGTAACTTTCCCTGAAGAGACGATATAGGAATTTGTTTCTAATTATTACACGACATCTTCCTGTACTTGGGACAGCCTTTGTGTTGCTCATTTTTTAGTGTGTCAAGTTTTTGGTGCCGTTGCTGGGGAATAGTTGCTTGACGTAAATTTAGACTCATTATTTTTATTTTTATTTGTATCACAAATGTTTCTTTCACTATCTTATCTCTGATTACACATTTCACTTGTCACCTATTACTCAGTCCCTTGAACCTTACTCATGTTATTTGGGCTGATGTTTCATGTCATGGGTGAGAGACAATTCAAATAGGTTGGTTAGAGTTACATCGAGCACTGAGACTAGTATACACATCCCAGAGATAGATAGCTCTCCTGTTTTTTCTACAGATGAAGACATTGAGATTGAGCAAACCATGGCTGCTCCTGCACCATGCACTCGTAGGGATTATTTGCGGCACACTCGCACCACTACACCATCTTGCATTATTTTACCTGATGATGCACCTAATTTTTCTATTAAGCATGGCATGATGTTAGTGATACCTCAGTTCCACGGGATGGATTCTGAGAGTCATTATCAGCACTTGATAGATTATGAGTTGTCCTGCACTACTTTTATCAATAGAGCCACTACTGATGAATTTATTAGACTTTGTTTATTTCCTTTCTCTTTAAAGGATAAAGCAAAAATTTGGTTTAATTCTTTGAGGCCTAATTCTATCTCTAGTTGGTCTGATATGCAGAGTGAGTTGTCCACATCACGGTTTTGAATCTTGGAGGTTGGTGAATTATTTTTATACTGGTCTCACTCTAGAATGCAAACAGTTTATTCAGACTATGTGCAATGGAGAATTCTTTAGCATGGAACCTGATGAAGCATTGCCATTTTTTGACTATCTTGCTGAGAGAGCACAATAATGGAACACTCAAACTAATCGAGTTTCTTTGACAGCACTGCCACTGAGGACTATTTCTGGTGGAGGCAGATATGAGCTTAAGGACGACATTAACGTTCAAGCCCAATAGTTGCATTGACTAGAAGACTGGAGGTTATGGAGATGGAAAAGATGAAGGTTGTGAAAGCAGTAGAGGTATGCTCTATATGCATTGATTTGAACCACAAGACCCAAGATTGCCCGATTATGCCAGTATTTCAGAAGAGTGGCTCTGAGCAGATGCAATTAACAAACTGGGTTAACAGAGCACAAAATCAGCCTTTCTCCAATACATATAATCCAGGGTGGAGGAATCACCCAAATTTCTCCTAGAAGAATCATCAGCCTGGCTGGTCTCCGCCACCTTCTCAGCAGTCATTTCATTAGATTGCTCCTCAGCACTAGTATAAGCCATATCAGAGTTCTCAGAGCTATCATTTTATAGCACTACCAGGATTTTAGCCTTAAGTAGCTGCACAAAATTCTCAGCCTCAATCATCTATGAAGAAGTCTCTAGATTACCAATACACTTAAGCAATTCATACAGATTCAGGCCATCACAAACAAATGACTTGCGGGGCACCATCAATAAGATGAGCATGACATTGAGCACTCTAGAGAGATGAAAATTTCCAGTACAGCCTCAGCCTAATCTTCAAGTATACTAGCAACAACCACAATAGGTACATAATGTCTCAGGGGATGTTATTGAGACAACAATGGTTGTTCTTTCTTTGAGAAATGTAAATGAAGTTCTCCAACCAGAGATGACCATTAACAGACAGGTAGTCGCTCCTACACCTGAAGATGTAACAGAGACTGATGAAGCTGAAAAAGAACCAGAGGTAGTGAGACCAGAGCCGAAGAATCTTATGAGTGCAGATGTTGAAACTAGTAGGGTTACCAACTTGTGGTTCCCTATCCTCAAAGATTGGCAGCTGGCCAAAAGAACAAATACCACACTGAGATTCAGGAGATCTTTAAGCAAGTAAAGATTAATATTCCACTCTTGGATGTCATACAACAAGTTTCTTCATATGCAAAATTTTTGAAGGACTTGTGCACAGTGAAGATGAATCTGAATGTAAAGAAGAAAGCTTTCCTAACGGAGCAAGTCTATGCATTGATATTGAGCGAGACTCCTCAGAAGTTCGGAGATCCCAACTCTCCCAACATTTCCATTATGATCGTTGAGTCACGCATTGGGAGAGCTTTACTTGATTTGGGGAGTAGTGTGAACTTGCTACCGTTCTCAGTGTATAAGCAGTTGGGATTGGGTGAGTTGGAAAAGACCTTCATCATGCTACAGTTGGCTGACAGATCAGTTAAGGTGCCGAGGGATATTGTAAAGGATGTATTGGTCCAGGTGAACAAATTTTATTACTTAGTAGATTTTGTAGATCTTGATATGCAGCAATCAACCTTCACTATTTACCAAGCTCCTGTCATCCTTAGAAGACCATTTATAGCTACATCAAATACTTTGATTAATTGCAGAAGTGGTGAAGGTTACTTTTGGAAACATGGCACTTAAGTTGAACGTTTTCAATGCTTGCATGATGCTAGCACATTTTGATGACACAAGTGATTTGAATGATGTAGAGAGTTTGACACCAACATAATTTATTTGCTCAACTTTTCCTTTCTCTGATGATGATTCCATTTTTCAGACACTTGAAATTTTACTTGATGAAAGAACTGACCATGTTGATGAAAATGTCCTTGAATTTTTGGACTGTTTTGCAGATTCTTCTTTACCGCTTGAAGTACAATTTGTTGGCACAAGATGAGTTTGAAACTCCTCCACCACCAGACATACTTAAATCTTTAGAGGAAGAAGTTCTCCAGTTGGAACTGAAACCACTTCCTCGAGATTTAAGGTATGTGTTTCTTGGTCCTGAAGATGACACTTTTCCTGTGGTAATTTCCTCAAAGTTAAATTAGAAGGATGAAACTAAGTTGATTGAAGTCTTAAGAAAGTATCGAGGTGCAATTGGTTGGACAATAGCCGACATTGAAGGTATTAATGCTGCTATTTGTACCCACAGAATCCATATTGAAGACGATGCTAGATCGGTTCGGAATACTCAACATTGGCTCAATCCTACCATGAAGGAAGTTGTCAAAGAGGAAGTGCTTAAGCTGCTCACAGTGGGTATCATTTATCCCATCTCAGACAGTAAGTGGGTAAGCCCAACTGAAGTGGTACCAAAAAAATCTAGTTTAACTGTTATTCAAAATGATAAAAATGAGTTGATTCCAACTAGAATGGTTACTGGCTGCAGAATGTGCATTGATTATCGAAAACGTAATTCAGCCAGTAGGAATGATTATTTTCCTTTACCATTCTTGGATCAAATTTAAGAAAGAGTGGCTGGTAACGCATTTTATTGCTTCTTGGATGGATACTCTGGTTATTATCAAATTGTTGTAGCGCCTGAGGACCAGGAGAAATCCACTTTCACCTGTCCTTTTGGCACATTGCTTTTACCCAAATTTCTTTTGTTTATGTAATGTCCAGCCACCTTTCAGAGATGCATGTGAGTAATTTTTCTGACATGATTGATGATATTTGTGAAATATTCATGGATGACTTCTCTACTTTTGGGAAATCTTTTGATAGTTGTTTGCATAATTTGACACGTATTCTCTAGAGAGGTGAGGAAAAAAATCTTTCACTTAATTGGGAGAAATGCCAATTTATGGTTACTCTGGGCATTATTGTCTTGGGACATATTGGTTTTCTTTTGAAGGTATAAAAGTCGACAAGGCAAAAATTGAATTAATATCTAAATTTCCTGTCCCTAGGATGGTTAAGGATATTCGTTCTTTTCTTGGCCATGCTGGCTTTTATAGGTGGTTTATTCAAGGGTTCAGTTTTATTGCAAAACCTTTGTGCACTATTTTACAAAATGATATTGAATTTGTTTGGACTAATGAGTGCCAAAAAACTTTTGATACTTTAAAAGAATCGCTTACGACCACCCCCATTATGCAACCCCTATAGTGGGACATTCCCTTTGAAATTACGACTGATACAAGTGATTATGTGTTGGTGTTGTTTTGGGGTAGCGTGTCGATAATAAAACTTTTCACTTGCATACCCAGGGTGCGAGACTGCACGTTTATAAATAGAATGTGCTTTGATAATAAAAGAGGGTTACAACGGAAAATATAAATCTTATAATAAAAAGACCTCTTGTACGTTTAAAACTCGTGCCTAGACTTCCGTGCTGTTCCCCTTGGGCCGTGTCCGTCTTGATCATGCAGTTCTTGTGGGGGGAGGGACATGCATAAAAACTAAAATGAGTCGAAGACTCGTAAGCACTACTTCATACAGTTAAAATATAACAACATAAGTTTTAATTCATGCATTCATCACTCGTACATACTATTACGTGCATGCATACGTGCTTACGTGCGTTTGTTTGAAAACTTCACTGGACGGGATTTCTCTCTCTTAAAACAAGGGCATCCTTTTCGTGAAACGTTTCTCCCGCCAGTGCCTTCATTTCTTCAAGAGTGAGTGCATGTCTACGTGCATACGTGCGTTCTTTTGAAAACTTCACTGACGAGGCTTTTCTTTTTAAAAAGGCTTTCCTTTCTTTAAAAACGTGTCCCCCGTCAGTGTCTTCATTTCTTAAAGGTTCATGCGTTCGTGCGTTCGTACATGCATGCATACATCCATTTGTTCCTATCGCTTTCATAGGCCAGTACACACAATTACGCCCTGTGTGTTTGGGGTTAGCGGTCTTCCTTTGGACCTGGATTCCGCCCGTGGCCACGGGTTGGGAACCCCTTTTCATAGGGGGTAGCACTGGGTGCACTTCCAGTATTACTTACCCGACATTGCAATCTGCCCATTCATCGGTACCCTTTCATTCATGTCATGTGGTCGTTACGTGTCTTCAAACATTCATGCTTTCATTTCTTTCTTTCTTGCTTTTCATTCATTCGTTCATGTCAGCTTGAAAGAGCTGGAGCTTTCATTCAGTTCGTTCTTTCATTAAACAGTCATTTCTTTTCATGAGAAAACATTTCCTTTCGTGAGAAAATATCGTTTGGGGCGTAAGCCCGAAAATGGTCATTTTGTCTTTCAGTTCTATCCTTTCTTTAACGGTTTGTTCATGGAAAAATTCGTTCAAGAACATACATGGGCGTCAGCTTTCATGGCATCCATAAGCGTCACCTTGAACGTTGTCAATCATGGCATCCACGAGCGTTACCTCGTGGCGCACATGAGAGCGTCGGTTCGTAGGATTCATGAAAGCATCCGCTCTCATGCCTTTCATGCATCTTCATCAGTTTATAGATTTTCTTAGAAAATTCATACAATATATACAGCGTATAGTCATCCATTCATATGCGTACAATTAATACTTTGGTTGCATAAACAGGGCTGCCAAGAAGGGGCCGTACATACTTATACCTTTGAACACTTAGCATTTTCTTTTCTTAAAACGTCTTTAGTCTTTTCTTAAAGCGTCAATAAGGAAAAGCTTTTGTTTTCATTTTCTTTTATCTTATAAAGACTCTAGAAGAGTATGAATGTAACACTTACCTGGACTCCATGCTACTTGCATGTCATTTAGTCCATTCATGTGCTTGTCAGATGACAACCTACATGCATACACATAACCTTAGTATCATTCTCTATCTAATGCATAAGTAACTTAAACTATAAATAGAACTACGCTATACTTAGAACACTCTCCTTCTATCTCGTGCACTTACGTGCCCTTCACTATGTTAAACCCTTCGGGGACCACTTACGGTCACCACAGCTTCCAACTCAAAGTCTTGTCTCGAGTGCTCATTCACTAAAGTGAACCCATTATTCACCTTAGGATTAAGACACTAAGACATTCGTCTTACTCTTCTTACAACCACATTCGACGCATGATTCCGACCGATGGAATCACACATCTCAATCCTAACGATGCATCCGTCACTACCTTTATGCATCTTAGCCCATACTAAATCCTTGTTCCCATCCATACAAGCACACGGCTCTAAGCCAACTCTGAGGCTCAAGCACCGTGTAACTATACTTAGGACAGATTACCTATTACATATGGTGAATCCATTACGCCATTCCTACACTTTAACACTTCGCCCATCATAAGCATGACTTCCAATAACCACGTCACTTAGTGACGTTGCCCAATCATGCTTCTGCTGCATACTCTTACACTTGTTCCACTACTTCGCCCATCACAAGCACGACTGTCAGTATTCATATCACTTCGTGACATTCCTCGGTCATGCTTTCGCTGCGCACTTTTATACTTGTTCTGATACTTCATGCATACTCCTAGCCATAAGTCCATCACAGTGACACTTGTCACCTCAGACTACAGTCTATGCCATAACTATTTCGGGACACCATTCCACAGTTCCCGACACTATCCATCACGTTCCACGCCCATCGATCACATAACCATCCTTATCTCTACGACACGCCATACGGAGTGTCGCTGCCATGTGGAGTACATTCCACATATACTCCCCTCATACATACCACATCACTACTATGGCATACATGCCATATGGAGTACTTTCCACTCGTACTCCCTTTACATACGCTCCATCACCACTATGGCATACCCGCCATATGGTGCATCACCATATCACATGGAGTACACTCCTCGTATACTCCCTTCATACACACTACGACACATTACCACTATGGCATACTCGCTATATGGTACATCACTCCATCACATGGAGTACACTCCCTGTGTACTCCATCCACATGCATTACGCCACATCACCAATATGGCATATCCGCCACATGGTGCATCACCCATCAAATGGAGTACATTCCACATGTACTCCATTCATACACATCCCGCTACATCACCATTATGGCATATCCGCCATATGATGCGTCACTCCACTACATGGGATACATTCTGCATATACTCCATGCATGTTACGCCATATCACCACTATGGCATACACGCGATATGGTGCATCGTCCACCACATAGAGTACATTCCACATGTACACCCCATATACGCCATACCCCACACAGAGTGCACTAATCGTGTACTCCCTTCATACACACTATGGCACATCACCATTATGGCATATCCGCCATATGGTGCATCACTCCACCACATAGAGTACACTCCACGTGTACTCCTCACATATACCATACCCCACACAGAGTACACCCATCGTGTACTCCCTTCATACACACTACGACACATCACCATTATGGCGTACCCGCCATATGGTGCACCTCACCATCACATGGAGTACATTCCACTTGTACTCCCTACGTATACAACACGCCACATACACACAGAGTACACTCAGTGTGCACTGTATCCATTCCACATACACCACGCCACCATTACAGCACATATTCCCCAATCACACTACACAACATACTTCCTAATTACGCCCAACACTTCATAGTACATTACACGGCACAATGCACCTCCATACAACACAGATAAGCCCAACACTTCACTACACAGAATGTCCAAAACTTCATCACATAACACCACATCACGATATCACAACTCCATTAATACTAACAGCACAGTCCACAACCTAGTCAACTAATCAATATCCAACATAACTACAAGGGATAGAGAGTTATACCATCGATGGGATAACTCGTGCATTGCTCGTTGACAGTCATAGCTGATGATGTCGGAAGAGTCGTACGTGGTGGCTAACTCACATACGGTGACTGTTTAGGCGTTTGGATAGCTAGGTGTGGTCTTAGAAGGGCTCATGATGGCCTTGTGATGATGGCAAAGGGCATAACACGGTGGATCTAGCCGTGTACTGTGGTGGTCAACCATGCGCAGTGGCTGTCCATCATGTGCAATGATTACCCACCACATAAAGTGATGGTTTGGACCTAGGGCTTGGCTAAGGGAGGTGCAGTTGATCTCGTGGTGGCGTCAAGGTGGTGCCACGGTGGCTCACGATGGCGGATCTGGCCATATGGTGGAGGAGAAGCCGTGGGAGAGTGAGAGAGAGTGTGCTCTCGTGGGTGGCAGATCGAGGCCAAGGGAGGTTGGGTTGGCTTGGTGGCGGCCTGAGGAGGCTGATGGGGGTGGCTACCAGCCGTGGGTGGCGGTGCACGGCGTGCAACCCGTGCGTGAGAAGGGGAGAAGCTGTGAGGTAGAGGAGGGTGTTTCTGGCCATGGGTCACGTGGAGGAGCTCGGGGAGGAGCCATGGTGTCACTAAGTGGCCATGGGTGCTGCGCACGGTGGCGCTAGGGGCCGCGCACGGCGGTGCTAGGGGCCGCGCACGGTGAAGCCGTGCGTGGGTCTCCTTGTGCGTGCGTGCGAGGGAAGGTGGCTGCATGGGAGAGGCCAAGCTCGCTGGGGAGTGGTGGCCGGTGGTAGAGGAAGCTGCCGAGGGAGTGGTGGCATTGGAGGGCGGCGCTACGCGCAGCAAGCCCATTCGGGCTGTGCAGTTCCGAAATGGAGAAAGGGAGAGCGTGAGAGGGAGAGGTTGGCATGGATGGACTCGCCGGAGGGAGAGCAAGCCATTGGTGCTGGCGGTGAGGAAAGGCGACGCACGGAGGCGTCGGGCTGAGGCCTTAAGCCGTTCGGCGTGGAGGGAAGCTGCGTACGTTGTACGCTGGGGAGAGGGAGGAGAGAGAGGGTTACGGGAAAATGAGGGAGAAAGAGAGGGGCTCTGGGTTTATAATCCAGTCCCTTCGTCTTGGGGTCTACGCAACGATCAAACGATGAGGAATTAAAATACTGATTTGAAAATGCGTAAACGTTAACTTAATTAAAAGCACTTAGAGGAATTAAGGTATATATTATTTTAAATTTACTTTAGTTTATAAAATAATATTCTTCATCATTAATAAAATGATGAAATCTCATTTAACATATTTAAAAGGGTTAAACTACTTAATTAATAAAAGTTCTCAACATAATTTAGATCTCATAATATCTTAAATAATTGAAATCATTTTAATAATAATATTAAAATGATTTCCGGCAATTATAATATTTTTGGAGCTCTTCAATAATATTATGATTGTCGTATTTAAGATCAAATCTTAATTCAATAATGATGGAAATACTCCTTATAAATATTTTCAACGTATTTAAAACACTGGGTGTGCCCTAGAAGTCACACGATATCTTTCGTGACACGCCATCATGGTTCGGCACGCATAACGTGGCTCGCAGTCGCTAGTGAGAAAGGCAGATGATCACATAATCTCTACATTCGGGATTTGCTTACGTCATAAAAATGAAACAAACCTCAGAAAGGAGAAGCGTACGTAAGAAGAAGGAGCTGGGTATTACAGTTGGTTCCTTGATTGTTAATTTCAATTTGTTAGTCTCTTACATTTCATTTTGACACTAAAAAAAAAATCTAAAAATACGAATATAGTCCATGACTAGTACCATTTTCATTACCGTTGAACTCTTTCGGTCATTACACTTACCACCATTTTTATTTTCTCTTTGTGAATATTTTCACCATTTTAAACGAGTTTGATTTTAAATAACTTTCCCTGAGGAGACGATCTAGGAATTTATTCCTAATTATTACGCGACATCCTCATGCACTTGGGACAGCCTTTGTGCTACTCATTTTTGAGTGAGTCACGTTCCTGAACAAGTTGATACACAGGAGACAGACAGCCAGTCAACACCTACCAGTAAAAAAAATTTGTTGATATTTTAATAATTTAAAAACTATTAGCTGATGCCTTATCACGCTGCGGATGTGCTTAAGATGTAGCCTTGCTCTGGAAAGAATTATAAGGTATAAAAAAATCAAGATCAACATTCCTGATAAACTTCTCCGGAGGAGTGGATCATAGTGCAATACCGCTTTCCTCCTATGTCGACACACTGGTCCGAGCTTATACCCCCATTTTACGTGCGATCATGGAGAGATGTTCCAAATGAGGTGAATGATCACATTCGGAGTTGTGTACTGGTGAGTTTATATACGAACGTAAATATTTTTAAATATGTTTTGATTTCATATCTTTTATGCAATTCACTTCTTAGGATGAATTCGACCTCAATTTTGGTCATAACGAGGATGTGCGAACTGTGAATGAGTTGATGGCTATATTATTTCGGCGTCACAAGGGACGATGTCATGACTACTTCAAGAAATTTGAGACATTGGAAGAGGCTGCTCAGCCCCCTTTTCAAAAAATGAAGTTAGACGATTGGAGGAAGTGTTATGATCTTTTCACAAATCTAGATTATCAGGTATTCTAGATTTATTCCCTATAAGTTATTTACATCTATATTGCTTTCATATATTATATTTAACATTGTTAATTTCTCCTGCAACACTTAACTTCTATCAATGTACAGAATAGAACGGCTTTGAAAATCCACCATCGCATTGGTTCAAGGTCATTCTTCCTAAATTTTTCACGGCCTCATATTTGGTTCTTATACCAAAGATGGAGTCACCCACAGGTTTTGATAAGTTTTGTCCTATCAGTCTTTGTTCTGTGTTTTATAAAATTTGCTCCAAGATTATTGTCTCTCGATTAACTGGTATATTACCTCGTTAGATTTCTTCCGAGCAAGGAGCCTTTATTCCTGGAAGGAGTATTTTTTAGAACATTAGCCTCACTCAGGAGTTGGTGCAGCCTATTAATAAAAGAATACATGGGGGTAATATTCTGTTAAAAGTGGATATGGCGAAAGCTTATGATCGGGTGGATTGGGAGTTCTTGATAACAATCTTGTGAAGTTTGGCTTCTCCTCTCAATTTTGTGATTTGATTTATTCATGTATCTCTAGCCCTTGGTATTCAGTCATGATGAATGGCATTGTGAAGGGTTTCTTTCCGAGTGGTCGAGGTCTCCGTCAAGGCGATCCTCTATCTCCTTATTTGTTTATCATTCAACAAGAGGTCCTTTCCCATTTGATCCATAGGAGTGAGCAAGAGAATCAGTTTGGTCTTTTCTCTCAGGCCCGAGGTACGCCTATTATCTCTCACTTGATGTATGTTGATGATGTCATGGTTTTTTCTAATGGAAGTCAAAGATCAGTGCGAGTTCTTCAACAAATTTTGATTCAATATGAGAGGTGGTCAGGAAAAACTATTAATGTTCTGAAATCTGCGTTGTATTGTTCTAATAAAATTCCAAATCGGCATAACAGTGGATTTTACGTCAGACGGGCTTTATGGAAGGGTCTTTCCCTTTCAAATATCTTGGTGTGCCAATAATTCGAGGGCGGTTGAAACAGGCTCATTTAGAAGACATGGTGAATAAAGTGAGGAAAAAGATCAATGGATGGAAGATGAGGCTTCTTTCTTCCGGAGGAAAACTTGTTCTTTTGAGACATGTTATTTCTAGTATGAGTATACATCTACTTGCTATTTTACAGGTACCTCAAGTTACTATTGCCAAGATTCATAGATTGATGAGTTCTTTTTTTTGGGGAGAAGCGGATGGGCAGGACAAAAAGAAATGGTTAGCTTGGAATAAGATTTGTAAGCCTGTGGAAGAAGGAGGTCTTGGTTTGCGAAGCCTTGAGGACGTTCAGAAAGCCTTGCATATGCACTTTGCTTGGAACCTTATTCAAGGTAAGTCTTTATGGGCTAATTTTTTCAAAGCCAAATATGTTGGAACGCGGCCGTGGTCTCTTATAGAAAATAATAAAGGATCTCAATTTTGGAGAATGGTTACTAATTGTATTCCATTATTGTTAAATAATTCTAAATAGAAGATTAGAGAGGGTGATCTTTTTTTCTGGTATGACAAATGGAGGGATAATGGTCCATTGATTAATGAGTTGACGGTTATGGGTTCTCCTCTTTTGAAAGTTAAAAATTGTAGGTTGTCGGATAGTTGGGATGTGGAGTTATTGGAGGAGTTAGTAGGGCAAGATAAGGTGGATGAGAATGTAATTGCTTTAGTTGGGCCGAAGAATGGGAAGGATGTTCTAATTTGGACTCCTACGGATACAAGTATTTTCTCTACAAAATCTGCATGGAATTGTATTCATATTAGAGGTAATTCTATGGACTGTCATGCATGGATTTGGCATAAGAATCTTCCATTAAAAATGTCTATCCATTTTTGGAGGTCATGGTTTTTGGCCTTGAGTGTGGATGATAGATTACACCGTATTGGTATTCCTCTTGTATCCAAATGTGATTGTTGTAATCGTGGTCATATTGAAGATATTAATCATGTGCTTTTTGAGGGTGAATTTCCACAAAGAGTGTGGTCTTTTTTTAGAAATCTTATTGGCATACCTCTTGGTAGAAATTGGAAATAGAATGTTGAGATTTGGTTTAGGCGTGCTAGCTCTTCTTCACAGGTGGGCTTTATTGTTGGCATCATTCCCATTATTGTTACTTGGCGTCTATGGAAGAGGAGATGTCTTGCTAGGATGGAAGGTATATTGGAATCGCATAATTCTGTTGTTCATTCTATTTGTATGTGGTTAGGGTCTCTTTCACAGGTGGCTAAGCAAAATAAGAGTCTGTCTCGTTGAGATGGCATGATCCTTGAGACCTTGCGGATAATTTCGGTGGTTCCGAAAGCTCCATGTTGTAAAGTGGTGAGGTGGGATAAACCGCCGCTGGGATGGTTTAAATTGAATATGGATGGTAGTAGTATGGGTAATCCTGGTTATTGTGGCATTGGCGGGGTTATTCGGGATGCTTCCAGTGGGATGGTCCAGGCTTATGCTTCTCATATTGGCTTTGGTTCTAATAATAAAGCGGAGCTTATGGCTCTCCTTCATGGGTTGAGAAGTTGCAAATCGTTGAATATCTCAAATGTGATAGTTGAAATGGATTCTATGGTAATTCTCTTTTGGTGGCTCAGAGGGAGATGTGGTGTGTGGTACCTTGAGGATTTTTGGGAGGAAATTGTTGATTTAGCTTGCTTGGTTCAATGTCGTTTTTAGCATGTCTTTCGTGAAGGTAATAGGGTGGCGGATTGGTTATCTAAGGTAGGGGCTTCAGGTTCTGATTGAGATTTTTTTAGTAGTTATAATTTGCCTCGGGTTCTTAGAGGCCTGATTCGTTTGGATTCTTTGGGTTTTCCATCTTTGAGATGTTAGTTTGTGAATTTTTGGGGTTATCTGTAAACCTTGTTTTTGTTATGGGTTTTTGGTGGGTATTGTTTAAATAGTGATCTAATATTTTTGTTCTAGATTTTTTTCTTGGTTGTGGGCCTGTTTCCATGGTCCTTTCTTGTCACCACGGTTAGGGGTGAACAAAAAGACCAAATACCCGACCCGACCGAATTTTCTGACCCGACCCGACCCGACCTGAATTACCCGACCCGCTATTGTTTTAAATCGGAAACGGAATACCCGTTACCCGATTCATTTTTAAACGGGTAATACCCGTATACCCGTTGCGTCTAATATCACCGAAAACCCGCTCGACATTTTCTCCCTCGCAGCCGCTCTCGTCCTCGCAGCCGCTCCGCTCTCCTCCTCGCAAGCCCACTCTCTCCATCGCAACTCTCTCTATCGCAACTCTCACTCTCTCCATCGCAACTCAGAATCAAGGTTAGTGGGTTTGTGGTTTGGTTTATGGGTGTTTGGATGGTTGGAAAACAGACTCAAGTTGTGGGTTTATGGGTTTTAGTGGGTTTGTCGTTTGATCACTTTTATTCATAGCATAATCTGCATGCCTTGAGTCAAGGAATTTTCTTAGTTTGGAATAGAGGAAAATGGTGGGTTGGAGAGAAAATAAACGGAATAGAGGAAAAAACTAGGTATTGTTGGTTGTGTCACATTGTTTTTTGTTCTACTTGATGTTGTATGCAGTGCATTTGCTGTAATTGGGTTTTCACCGGATTTGATTGTCTATGCTGCTATGATGGCTGGGCTTGTTTTCTCTGTTATTTTTGCCAATGCAATCATTATTTGCAACATTGCTATTGTGATCTCAGTGTTGGAGGATGTTTCGGGACCGCAGGCAATGCTGCGGTCCAGTGTGTTGATTAAGGGCCAGACTCAAGTGGGTCTTTTGATATTTCTTGGATCCACAATTGGGATGGCCTTTATTGAGGGGTTGTTTGAGCACAGAGTGAAGACCCTGAGCTATGGGGATGGGTCTTCGAGGATATGGGAAGGGCCTCTTTTAGTGATCATGTATTCCTTTATGGTGCTCATTGATTCTATGATGAGTGCAGTTTTCTACTTCAGTTGTAGATCTTCCAACGTGGAAGCTTTGGACGGTGAAGGGCACTCAATACTAGAAACAATGGCTGTTTCTGCTGAAAGGATGGTCATTCACTGATGTTTACAAATCTCAGTAGAATACTTTTGATTGAATAACATGATGATGGGAGCACCAAGAAACAATTAGGATTTGCATGATCTCACCAGTGATGAGGAACAATATATTGACTTCAAATGTATAATGGATATACTTCTGTCATTGTTGATGATACATAATTGTCTTCAAAATCATTTCAACTTCATTTGTAGAGACTACATATTCTTTTAGTATTCATTTGTAGAGTCTGCACACTGAAATTCTATAAACCAAATAGATTGTATTAGATTAATATCATCAAAGAATTAGGGAGGATGGGCATTAATGATTAAACAAAGCTCACTTCTTTATACCCTATTAGATTAACATTTTCTGTTTTATGCTTATTGGGCTTTATATAATCTTCTTCTATCTATAACTCCTAAAGATTGAATTAACCCTACCCCGAGTGGGGAATGGATAAATCTCTTTAGTGCAATGGGGAATTCTTTTTCATGAATGGATACTGGAAAGTTTTTTTTTTTTTTTTTTTGGGTATGATCCATAGCTTTTGTATTGTGGTTGGAAGTCTTCTTCAAAACACCCTTTTAAATGGCAACAACTCTTACCTCTTTGGGCATTTGACTTATCTACCGGTTACCCTTCTTTGTTATTCCCTCAAGTGAGAAATTTCTCTACTAACAGTAAATTTCTCAGCAAAACCAACTCTCAACTCCTCATCTAAAATCTATATGCACTTCATTTTTGCTACATTAAACGATAAGCACTACTAACAGTCAAGTTCTTGATTATTATTATTAAATAATAATTGTTCTATAAACAAAGATTTTAAGGCTCACAGATTTGTAAATTATATTTTGAGGTCTGAGACTCTGAGGTTAGGCCCATCAGTAGCCCAACAAGAAGATATCGTATTCTAAATTCCTAATTTCAGACTCAGACATGATCAGTACCTAAGCCCAAAGCGCATGCATAATCATATTCTAAATTAGTAATTTTACTCTTTGCCTTTTATCTTGTTTGAACTACATGAGCTACATTGTTTAGCTAATAATTTAGTTTAAATTATTCCTCAATTTAATGTAGGATTTCATTCCTCAATTTCATTCCTCAATTTGTTGACTAATGGATGAATCTATTAATAGTTTAGTTTAAATTTAACAATTTTCTTTTTATTCAAAACACATACAGCTTAAGTCTCTCTTTGCATCCTTTTAAGGGAATATGTTTTATTTAATTTGCAGGTATCTTACTCTATTTTTTTTTTAATTTGCAGGGAATATGCCTTCATCTGGGTCTGAATCAATGCCCAATGTGATTCATTTGGATAGTACTCACCCTCCAACTTTGGATAGCTCTCTCCCAACAACTAGTCCTCAAGTTCGCCCTCCTATCACAAGAAAACGGGGAAGATCAGATGTATGGCAACACTTTACGAGGATTGAGAATGTCGAGGATCCCAATGAGCCCAAAGCCACGTGCGATTATTGTGGTAAGGTTTTGTTATGTCATCCTAAAAAACAAGGTACTTCATCTTTGAAGTACCATCATCAAACATGTAAAGTCTTTAATGCTAGTGGATTTGGAAGGGATAACCCCCAATCAAAAATGACCGGGACTAGGAAGACGGGGGTGGATGGTACAACTAGCAGTCCTAGTGTTGGACTTGCTAAGTACAATGAACAAAAAATACGATCGGCGGTAGCTAAAATGATAATCATGGATGAGCTACCGTTTAGATTTGTAGAATATTTTAAATGAGATCGATTGAAGATTACTTGAAGTACTTTTGGACCAAAACTAGCTAATCCAAGAGTAAGACCATTTTTTCTTTTTCTTTTGTTTTGTTTTTTTGTTTTTTGTTTTTTTTTTTGTGGGCATGTTCTTCAATCTTCACTTTCTTTCTTAGCAATAGAGGATGTCCAATTTTAGTATCATTATCCAATTTTTTGTGGGCATGCAGATTAGCTAGTTTTGAAGACATGAGGAAGATTCATGAACACGCATGGATATGATTCATGTGGACATCAATTTTTTGTGGGCATGCAGATTACTTGAAGTACTTTTTTGTGGGTCCGGTTTAATTGATATGTATGCCAAGTGTGTTTGTATTAGAAGTGCTCGCTAAGTGTTTAATAGGATTAAAGTAAGAGATGTTGTGTTATGGAAGTACTTTTTTGTGGGTCCGGTTTAATTTTTTTAGTTTTTTTTTTATGTGGATATTTACAAACATATTTTTTGTAATTCTTGGAGTCAGAAGATTAAGAGACTAACATATACCTATTTTCCAAAAAAAAAAAAAAAAATCGGGTAATCGGGTATTCCTTAAACACTGTGCGGGTCGGGCAATCGGGTATCGGGTAATTCGGGTAATCGGGTAACGGAATGGGCTTGGGTTCGGGTCGGGTCGGAACAATGAATTTCGGGTCGGGTCGGGTGAACAGTACTAACCACGGTATGCTTCCGCCATAAGTGAGGGTATTATTAATAAATTTGGGAGGGATCACTATTGGACATGTGACTTTCTGCTCTTTTTTTAAAAAAATAAATAAATAAAAAAAAGGTCATTCCAACGTCTTGCTGATAAAATGGTAATTAATACCTTAATAGTTCTCACTCATTTTTATCATATTCTTTTATTTAAGTACTAACATTATTTTTTTAAATTACTAATGTGGCTTTGTTAGAAACGTGATAATTCTAAAAATTTCTCTTTCATTCATGTTTATGCTGCTGCTCACACTAATGAGCACAGTGAGTGAGTTGATCCTGTCACTAAAGATAATTATGTAAGTGAGATTATTTTCTTTGAATAAATTATGTAACATGTGAATTCATATTATGTTTGATTCCTCATTTCTTTTAATACGTTATTTGTTGTGTGTTTTTATTGTAATTGTAGGAAAAAATGATTGAGATCTAATCAACTTCTGAGGAATCATCTCCTAGTGATATAGACATATTCACGCATGTGCTTAGGACCAAATCTGGTTTGGATAGAGGTTTTGGGACGTTCTTTCAAGCGTGTCAGTTCATCCTCCATGACCTCGACTTTTGAAGTTAACAATCTTACTAAAGATTTAGATGCAGCATGCCAAGAAATTGAACAGATGAAATCGAGACAGTAGGAGTTAGAGTCTCTTTTATCGCGACAATATGATTTAGATACGCGTTTGCAGGAGCAACAAAGAGACTGCGATGGGAGAATACCTATTGAAGTCCAAGAGCAAATATAAAGGGAGATGATGGTCCAGATAAAAAGTGTTATGTCACTTCAGTAGGATCGCAGTGGGCGAGGAAAGAAGAATAAATGATAAATATATCATTATCATTATCATTATTAGAAACTTTTATTGTCTATTTTAGCAACTCTACAAGACATTATTAGTTGTTATATTTATGGTGTAATATGAAACAATTTGTATGCTTTTTAATATTATGAAATTATTTTTTCTGATCATAACGTTTGCATGTAAAGAACAAACGTTCGAACATGGCTTCACGTTCGAATTAATGTTCAAACAAAATACTAGTGAATTCCAACAAAATGTTTGAACGTAAGACATTACGCTCGCACGTTTCAACGCACAAACAATCTAAACATTCGAATGATTAGAATATATACAAATAATAAATCAACATCCGAAAGTTAAAGATTTTACATTTGAACGCTTCTCCTTTAACATATGAATGCTACATTCAAACGTCTCCAAGATAACAACAAACGTAAATATCATTCGTGCGAAGCAAAAACAATGAACATCTAATTTTTTACATTCAAATGTCAATCGGTCGAGTTAACGTTCGAACGTTACTTTCTATGACGAATTTTAATTGTCACAAAAAAAATCACGTCAAACGTTTCATCTCACAGAAGACTTCCAACCGTTACAAAAAAACAAAAACAAAAACAAAAAAAAACAAAATTTGTGATGCTTGAATAGTAAACCATCACAAAAAATATTTTTTGACGCCTTTTTGGTGACGGTCTCAAATCATGACAAAACTTTTTTGTGATAGTTTGCTTATTTTTGTGACGATTTCGTCCATCACAAAAGCCAAAATGTGTTGTAGTGCAAGGTGCTATGTCGAATGCCATAAAAGACTTGAGTATTTCTTCTTTAGAACCAATTGATTGTTTATGGAATTGCAGCTCAATGGTTTGACAATATGATCAAGTGTAACATTAGTAATGAAACCATAGAAAGACACAATACAAGACTAGAAGTTGCTCGAGAATTCCCTCAAACTTAGAATTTTTTAGGTGTTACTCTCGGTTGTGTTCAAACATGGTTGTCATTTCAAATTGATGTTAAGAATGTTTTCTTGTATGCATGGTAACTTACATCAAGAAACTCACATGTATTAGAATTCCATTATTGAGCCATCTGCAAGAATATAAAAAATTAAGGTCTGGTTTGCCAACTAAAGAAGGCTCTATACACTCTTATTTAATCTCCTCGTGTATGGAAACATATGCTAATTTAACCTCTGCTCGCTTGGAACTCAAAATCAAAAGAAGTGTTATCGCTTCCTATCTGCTTAAGAACCAATAGATAGGAACAAGACGACACTCACACATTCTACAGTCTAAATGTCCGAACTAGAGAGAACCAACACACTCAAGAAAGAGATTTTCATTTTGTACAAGAACCAACAGTTACCCAAAGGGTTGAGGAGATATATATGTGTGTATATATATATATATATATGTATATAGGGGTGTAATTGGCTTGGTTCGGTCCGGTCCGGTTTAGGACATTTTATAGAACCAAATTGGTATATATCGATTATGAAAATTTAAGAACCAGTACCGGACAAATTCACCTCCGAAACTGGAACTTCTGGATAAACAAAATCATACTCTAACAAAACTTTAGCAAGTGATTGACCCATATCCATCCCTCATTTTATGTTATATTAAAGTTATATTCTTTTTATGTTATAAAATTAAAATTAATATGTTATATCAAAATTCAAATGTTATATTAAAAATTATACGATTAGTTTATGTTATATCAATATTAAATGTTATATTAAGATTTATAAGATTAATTTTATGTTATATTAAAGATTATATTAATTTTATATTATAAGATTAATAAGCCTGAATAATAAGATTTTAAAATTTCACGTTATATTAATTAGCAATTTAACATATAATATAATATAAAAAATTATACAAAAAATAATTTATATATAATAAAAACATATATATATATGTATCAGTCCTATTCACTTTGAAGCAGTGTTCTAAAATTCAAACCTGGAACTGGACTGGTTTGGTTTGATTCACCGATTTCCTTATTTTTTTATAGCCTCTCTAATTATAAAATGGCTATCCTTAAAACCTAGCCTTCAAAGCACTTGAAGTTGGTTAATGATTGCTTCATATGTGGGCATACGATGAGGAACAAGTGCCCACAATAGGTGCCCATTTATTATCTCTCACACTCGTACATAGTGCGTAAAGCTCCAGGCCAGACAGACCTACATCTCTCAATATATTCTCAATGTTGTTTATACTAACAGATAGGATGTGTGATCACCGAGTACAATTGTAAAATAAAAACAGGAGCATTATACCAAATGTTTTCGAGAGAAAACCAATATAGCAACATCGCAAAATGTGTCTCATTACGCCCTAACTTATTTGTCACATGATATAAGGTATCTGTAATCCGTCTCTAGTTCAAATGACTCTAGGCAATGATTAATTTGTACTAAACATTATGCACTCACAAATTTGTTGCAACATCCAAGAAGCAACACAACTTGCTGGCAGTGAGTACAAGTACAACAAAAATGTGTTACAAAATGGTATTCCATTCTCCCTTATGTCATTCAATCTTAGTCAAATCACTTTCCAGACATTGTCTCTTTAGACCGCATCATACATGATATTAGACAACATGCTAAAGTAGAAGATACTAAACCTTAACCTCGTGACATGGTCAAAGGTCACCGAAGGGCATAAAGAAATTGAGGTCATGATACCTCACAATGAGAAAGTAGGGATCCATTCACTCACCTCACCCCTACTGTTAGTCATAAAAGCACATGTAGTGTGAAATACATATCACGGTGGAGTTCTCTTTCTAAAAGAGTGTATATCTAATTTCAATACACCGTACATATCTTAGTCTAGTCATTATCTTCATGCCTAACTCAAGTCACTCCATTTGCTCACCATCCAATACACCAAAGAGAATCTAGCAATTGATTAACCACAGGCTACATGGATTATGGGCTATCAATGCATAGTCTTAGCAAACTGCAAAGAGCTCATCCTAGCTTAGTTAAGGCTACATATATATTTGTCTCAACCATTTTTATATGCTACATAAGCATCAATGGACACAATGTCTATCTTTGCTAGTTACCTAAGCGTCAAAGGCAATTGCTTGTGTGAGTAAACTGATCTAAACCTGTTGACATACATTTTCACATGATTCAAAAAATAAACATGGTGAATGTGTGTGCTCACTATCATGTGCACTACAAGCAATTATATGAAGGAGAGAAATCAAATGATGAACTACAAATAATTAAACTATAAGTCTCAAATAGAATTTTAGGACCATTTATCTCTATGCACAATCTCATATATAGTAATTTTTCAAAATAGAACAACAACAATATGTGCCTCTTAAGAGATTAATTTTTTATACATAAGAAGCCTTTACACAAGTATGAAGTTAGCAACTCACCGCGAATTTATTTAGAATCAAACTCATAATATGAATTTTAAATTCTAGTCAGCAAGTCCAATTGCAACTTTTAAGAATCCACAAGATAGCCGTAAATATCATTCATCAAATTCAATATCTGACTTCAAGGTTTCAAATTGATCTCTTGTACTTAACAACAACATATGAGATAACCAATCCTTATTTTCATTAATGGTAAAGCAATTAGAAACTTTGTCCCTAAGAAAATTCAGTTTAGTCACCTTTAATGTTGTTCAAATCGCATCACAAACTCACCCTACCAAAACAAAGATTTGCTTTGAATGAAATTCTAACCTTTAACTCTCATGTTGTGCTAACAACAATGAAAACACCAAAGAATATGAGCATCTCAATTCTATAATATAGATTATTTGCTATTTTCTAATTCATTAATTGTCTATGGGTTTTGAAAAGAAAGTGGCTAGAATCCATTTTTCTTGCAAACAGTTTCATAAGACATCTAGTTTAAGCTACCTTGTAGTTGGACAACCTGCTCTTAGGTGACAAAAAAATCCAAGATAACCAAACCATTAGCAACATTAACTCACTTTTCCTTTGTCGGTTAGATCAACAACCCTACGTTGAATTATACAAGTGAAGTAAATCTTATATTCTATGTTTATGCATTCATATTATGTGAATTCAATACCTCTAGTGGAGCGCATATAATAAATATTCTCTTTTAGTTTCTAAATGACGAGAGAATAGTATTAAATTGCTACCATGTTGTTTATGAGTATATTTTATTCTATTAAATTTTTGGAAGTCACTCTCGCTAGTGGTACTCCTTCATTCAAATGTATACTCCCACTAAATAGTGAACTACACTCACAATTTTAAGCAATCTTCTATAAACATTTTTTAAAATATTAATATTAAGATGATGTAGGATAAAACAATGTTTCCAGAACAAATATCAATAAAATAAAATAAATGTAAATAAAATCTACAATACCCGACCCTCGTCGAAAAGATGAGTAATATACTTGACTCAAATAAAAAAAATCAAACTTAGATTCTCCATGTGAGAGCCCTGTCGAAACTTTGGAAAGAACCCTCCGCGCATTAGCAGCGTGACTATGTTGACTAGTGTAGCCTTCGACGTAAGGGAAGTCTTACTAGGCAAGCAAGCAGGAAAAATTCAGGTAAGGAAAGGCTTAAGCAAACGGAAATAAGCAAACGCATCATCTGGGCGAGTAAAGGTTTAGGCAAGCAAAGGTATGTGAGCAACATATGGAGAGGTAACGTAAGAAGTATGGCGTTTTGGGTGAGCAATGGTGAAGATGAGCAAAGAATGGACGAGTATAATGTGTTAAATGCAAAAAGAATGTAACAAGGGAGTAACGTGCAACGCAAACATATAACAAGTCGAGCAACAAACTGGGAGGCAACTTGGTGTGCTTAGAGGCAACTTGGGAGTGCGCGGAAACAATGTCTCTACTTGATGCCCTCACAAGCTTTTTATGTCCACCAAAATGACATGTAGACAACATTCATCCGCAGCAAACTGGGAGACCAACCACGTTAGAAGAACCCGTCGCTCATTGGCTGAGCTTCTGAACTCTGACAGAGCAAATCATTACGAATTGTGCCACCATCCCAACATGGCGTACACTTAGACAATTGAGAGCTCATTGACTAACAGACCAATCCTTCTACAAACTATAGGGAACCTGTGATGAATTCCCTTTTCCTTTTTATTATCCTCATCGTTCATCACTTTCACACTCAGAACTCTCTCTCTTATCATTCTCTCTCGTGTAAACTCTCTTTCATGTACCCTAACTTCCTAGAGTTAAAGCTAAAGCACGCACTTGGGTGCTCGTAGGTCATCACTGGACCGCAGACAACCCAACAACAATCCAACTTAGGAAAGATCTTCATTGAAACAAGTATTTAACTAGACAATGCTTACAATATGTGGGGGCAATTGTAAAGTATGCGTGTCCATGAAAGATGGACCTCATTATTTAGTACCCCCTCGTGTCTCATCTATTCTACATGATATCTTGAACTCACTATACCCATGCAAAGGTAGTTCGAACAATTTTAAGATCTTACCTACTTATGATATAGAAAAAGTTTTTTTTTTTTTTTTTTCCTTACTAGAGTTTTGCAAAACATTTGATATTATATCGCAATTTTTGAGTTGGCATGTGTATATGTGTCTCATGACCTCAAATCGAGATGGAGCATTATCTCGCATTATCTCGATGGAGCTCTCCTGGTTACTTAGAAGCAGGTAATGATGGACTGACGTCGCTTGGGTTGATGCCAAGCATCAAGCATCTCGAATGAGACAATAACACTCTTGTACCATAGACGTTGCCTCTCTACTAGTAGAGGCTAGAGAATTTGTGGTCAAGGATAGGTACTCAAAGCCAAGCATTACTTGTAACAAAGTCTTACACACAGTCGTTACCTACGGTGTGACAATGGGAGTCAGGCTGGATATATGGTCATTATAGGAAAGGCCCGAGTCCATGAAGGGCCCGGGGTCCTATGATGTTTGATCTAAGATAGGGCCTGGGGTCCTCAATTGAAACAGTTAAAGAGATCACAATTCAATAAAACTAAAAGGATGAGAATTTTATTTTAAAAAAAATCTATAATCTAATTTCTCTATTAGCCAAAATGAAATATTCTACCTCGATGGTCTATGCTATTTGAATGGAGCTTTTTATTTATTTATTTTTGTTTCTTTAAATTTCTTATTTGAAAAGTGTTATAGTCACAAAGATATCTCACAAAAGTAAATTCACAAACTAACGCGGTTTCATATGATATGTTAGATCTACTTTACAATAAAAGTAGTGTTACAATCTAACGTACCACATCAACCTACGTCAATTTGTGAGTCTGCCTTTTGTGAGATCTCTTTATGGCTAAAACATTTATCTTCTTATTTTTACCAACGGCCATATATTAAGTATTGGTACTGTTCAATGTGGGCACTAACATCCTAGATAAATCTATTGAATTATTGGATTATTCCAACAAGTGAAGGCCAACAATGATTTAGAAAGGCTAGTACTCTTCAATCAGACGTGTTAACAATATTTAGAGTTCATTGAAGCATTGATTGAAGGCATGAAAGAAGAGTGGGTTGAATATGAGGTTGAGGGAGAGAGAAATGCTATCGACATCAAAGAGAGCACCAAACTCGATCGCTCTGGAATACAAGATCAATTAATTAAGCTGAGTGGCCTAGAATGTACCAGAAAATCTCATACCCTTGGATCGATCTTTTTCCAGCCGGCCGAAGGTTTACTATTAATAGACACCAAGTTACTCGGTTACTCCCGTGAAATCACTTGTTATCGAAAAGCTAAAAAGTTAGATTTTATTATTTATATTTATCTCTAACTTTGAGATCTAACGCTTAGAATTAATATTATTAACAATTAGATTTGGATCCGAAATTGGGATTTTATAATAATAATAATAATAATATTATTATTATTATTATTATTTAGCTTAGTCGATATGTACCCTCCATCCTAAGAATATATAGTGTTACAAAGAAAGAAAGTTGTAATTAAAATTATAGCATAAATTATTAGTCATATATATTGACCAACCATTTTACATCTTTGTGCATTATTTAATTTACATCGAATAAGATCATTACATCTCAAAATTCTCATTTCAAAATTCTCATCTTATCTTATCTTATCTCATTTCCAAATATAATTTAAATACAAACATTTTCAAACTAATCATTACAACTTTTCTAAATTTTCAAACAAAAATTAAAAAACAATTCAAATTTTTCAAATCCGTAAACAAAAATAATATCATAAAATTATATTCTAACAATATTTTAACATTATAATATTTTTTATTTAACTTTTTTTCTCTCATTTACCAAAATTCAAAAATTACTCGACTTAAACTATCTCATTACTATTCACAAACTATCTTACTATTATTTACAAAATTTTCATTTCATCTCACTCTCCAAACGAAACTTAATTAATTATATCATTATTCAATTATTAACTTACAAAAAACCTCCTTAATTAATGGTAAAAAGTCCACGCATATGTATGTATATTACTACAACAAAAAGTTTTATTTATGGTTAGTTATTTGTTGATCGTTTCTTATCAAAATGAACATATTCTCGTTACAAATAAGTTGTCATAATTACTTATTTTTTTATACTATTTTAGTACGTAATGACTAATTTTCTGGTGCGCAACTTCGGTAGACTTCCTTCAACTTCCTTCCCGCTCATGCTCTCCCGCGGCCGGCAAGTATCACTAATCTTCAGTCTTCAGACAAGAACCCCTCCAAACCAAACCAAAACAAAACAAGAATCGTGCTTGGCTTATAAGATCGTAGAGTAATCCTTCGTTAAAGCCAAGTACGGCATCCATTATCCATACTAACCTCATCCGCAGACCTGACTGACTAGAGCCCTACCTCATTCTCCTCCCAGCAGCCTGCAGAACTGATCTGCGAGCGTGTAGAAAATACATCCTCCTGAATCTGCGACGCCAAAAGATCACTGGCCGGCGGATGGAAGTTCCGGGAGGTTTTCTGCGGCACTTGCCCTACTTTCTCATCCTCAAGCCCTCGTAACGGCCGTTCCTATTATCGCAGTAGTGTCTTCTCTAGCTAATTTCTTCTCCCACTGATCTGACTCCTGAACACCATCGATCTTCTGTACGTCAATCTGGTTTTCTTTGTTTCAAATCGTTTATGCACCATTAGGTCTCGTGTAGATCAGAACAAAGTAGAGGACACATCGATCGGGAAGCATGAGGTCAGAAGAACTCGGGTACTGTATGCCACGTGGCGGGAAAATTTCAGGAAAACCCATGATGATGGGGATGTTTGGTTGGATTGAGAATAGTATTCCAGGTAGAGTCAACACACGTGGTTGTCATGGAGAGTCCTGGCATGGGTACTGTAGCTAGTAGTACGCGTGATCGAGCTGGACGACGTTGCTGTCCTTTTACTGCATTCTTAGAGAATAATAGTTGACTCATCATTCCTACAAGAGCACTGCTACTAGCCCGAAAGTGTCCCGAATAGGTAAAATTTTTTTTTTATTTTTTATTTCATATAATTTTTTAATCATCATAAATATTTTTAAAAAAATTAAAAAATTCATAATATTATTAAAAATATTTTTTTAATCATTCTAAAAAAAAAAAAAAAAGAAAAGAAAGAAGTCCCATTCGGGACATGTTTTGGGTCCCGAATTCGGGACCCAAAGCATTTCTCTTCCTACAATTCTACTCTTCTAGAACGTCAACTACTACTGATCGAGTTTGTTTGCTGCAGTGGTACTCCCTGCATGTTGAACTCGATCGGTCAAACGCTGTATCCAAAATGAAGTGATCTTCTTATATAAATAACTCCTTTGTTACAGCTTTTACACGTTTAATAATTTTGACAAACAATAGTTAGTGAAATTCACAATAATATAATAAAAATTATAATCAAATAAAGAAATATTATTAAAAAAAATACCAACACATAGATCTATATTTTTCATAATTTTTTTAAACACTACTAAATTTCATCTCGATCGGAGTACGTGGAATTAATATTGCTAAATAATTTTGTCAATACATGACCTATTAATATTGTTGCATGCATGTCATGCCCAAGCTGGTTCCTTGATCTCGTACTAGCTAGTTTGTCCTTTGTAATTACAATATATCCTAGCTCTCAATATTGGATTGACCCATGGGTACTACGCGTACTGTCTTCGAGGATGGTTTCCTTTTGGTCCTTGCTCATGTATATATGATTTTCCTTGATTTGTTTCTTTCATCTGTTTGATTTTCTTTGTACTCATTGTCTGTGCACAGACAATGATCATGAGTACAAAAACTTAGTAGATATTCTTATATATATATATATATAATAACTTGATTTTGAGTTGAAAAAACTATCTACAAATTTACGCATTGAAACATATATTAAACTTACCACGAATGTTGAGAATTTACCTTATCAATTAGTATATATGAAAGAGTATTCCTGTTATAAATTTGGGTTAAATACACAAATAGTTTCTGTGTTGGTAGATTAGTCCCTAATTAAACTCTATTTTTTATTTATTTTTTATACTTTTAGGTCTCGTTTGGTTATGCAGTTCAGATGAGACAAGATAAGATATTTTGTTGAAAATTGAATAAAATATTGTTATAATATAATTTTTATTTTAGAATTTGAAAAAATTAATTTTTTTTTTTTTTTGTGAGAGTTTAAAAAAATTATAATGATTATATGAAATAAAATGAGATGAGATAATTTTATTTTATTTAATCAAATCAATCCTTAATTGTGATCAAATTAGTCATTTCGTTAGTATTGTTTAATAATCATTTCAGTTGCCAAGTCAACACCAAAAATTAAGTGTAACACGTAAGTCATTTAAAATAATAAAGAAAGAAAATTATTTAAAGAAAAGACAAACATATTAATGCTTAAATGACCCACATAACAGTACTTGGGGAGCTAAGTGCAACCTAAGCGCTCCTTAGGTGCCAGGCTTGGCAGCCCGAAACACCGTCCCATGCATGGTGTAGGTTGCACAACCCAGGCCGATGCCTGGGTCACCCAATGCCTCACACTAAGTACAGTACTATTTTTCATAGCTAGATAGTAGGGTTGATATCTGCATACTATTTTTCATAGCTAGATAGTAGGGTTGATATCTGCATGGTGCGGCATGGGGTACCCTTCTCCGCACTCTGCTCTGTATCATGCGGGCCGGGGTGGAGTTTTTTCCTCCGCCTCGATGCCAGGGGTAGGAAGAAAAAACCTCATCTGCCCTACTTTCCACTTAGGCCAATACATTGAGTTTAAAAAAAAAAAAATTGGTCTAAAAATATTTTTTTAGACTCAAATTATAATATAATTTAAATTTATAAATATAAAAAGAACTTACTCATTAGAGTTAGATTTTGAATTGTCTTGACATCCTAAACCAACATTTATATAAGAGGTCAAAGTAATATAATAGTCATTTTTAAATAATATGAGACTTAGTAATATGTGTTACATTGCTTAAATATGAATATTGTATTACCTTGGCTCCCTATATAAAAGTTGGCCTAGTAGGTCAAGGCAATCTAATGACTTAAATACAAATTTAAATTTTTAATAAATTATATATATCTATATATAATAGGTACGGGCCCTACCGCCCACCCCTACTAAATAGTATTTGGAGACAGTAGTTTTCATAGGTAGACAGATTAATCTATAATGATAAATATATTATACTTCGTAATAATATTTTAAAATAAAATATATTTTTAAAAATAAGAATTAATATAATTTTGTATTATAAAATGTGTCCTTACTCTTTCAATTACCGTCCATGCAATCCAAGCATTATATTTGAAATGATTAATATGATTGGTATTGATATGACATTTTAAATTATAAAATTTATTATTGATGTAAAATTTTGATAGAAGATGATGATGGTGAAGAAAAAAACAACTAGCTAAATGATTGATGAAATCCAATCCAAATAAAAAATAAAGTTGTAAGAAAGGATAAATTGGGAGAATTATTTGACGAGTAATATTATATATAAGTTTTAAATAGATAAATTTTATATAATTTTTTTATAAAATAGTAGATTTTATTAATAAATAATAATTTTTTTTAATATTTTTTTAAAGTAAAATCTATTTTTTTATAAGAATTTACATAAAAATTATTTATTTAAAATTTATACGAATAATTTCTCGTACCTAATATTTAGTAAGAAAAATCTATTGAATACCAAGATTTCTGTGCCATATTGGCCTGTGATGGGGTAGCTTTAATTAAAGAAGAGGACATGGGCAGAGACACCATAAACGTGCAAACAAAAGGTCCAGTCTTGGTGTGCGCTACAGGTGGTACCCATAGAAAAGCAAAAACGTGCTTGAAAGATCAATTTACTTTAATAATTCTGCATATTATTCAAATGTGTGGGAAATATCCATTCATTGCAACCATACAAGATGAGTGATCCAAATTACATCATCATCCACGTCATCTCTTACTTCTTTACAACTTAAAACTAAATTTTAGTTTTAATTTTATTAATTGCAAAGATGTCCCTACAAAAATTTGGTCCATCTATATTCGGATTCAAGAACACGGTCAGCAGCTCCGGATGAAAAATTTGGCCCTTCCGTGTTAAAAAAATTTGGTCATTAGCTCCGAAAACTAAAACTGTCCGGACCTCTGACCCATCTTATCCTGTCGGGTCGTCTCCCTAGAAATTCCATAGGAATGACGACGACGATGACTCAGGTACAATGCCATCAAAATTTTCCTCTCCATAATCAAAGCTAGGCAACGGCTGTGCATACAATTCATTCGTGAAATCATCAAAACCCGGAAATATTCCGTAATCCGATGCGTAATTGCCTGACCCGATTGTCCTAAACAAGTCCAAGTCCAAGAACGACCCGTCCAAGGCGGCGTCGCTACCCATTTGCACAGTCCCCTCCGACACTGAGGGCGACGGCGACTCATTTAACAAGTCGGTACCCGTCGGATCCGAGTGGCTGGTTTTCGGAGGCTCCATCGAGTTCGCGAACCTAGACGCGGCAGCCTGGATCTCCGTTGGAGTGAGAGAACGCCCACCGGCGATTTCCGGAGGGTTCTCAGGAAAATTGAACTTCGCTGTGCGGCCACGCAGGCAAAAAAGTGCAGCGTCGAAAGCACGCGCTGCCTTCTCGGCAGAGTCGTAGGATCCCAACCAAATTCTTTCCCGGCTGTTTGGTAGCCGGATTTCGGACACCCACTTTCCCCACTTCCGCTTCCGAACACCTTTGTATTTGGAATCGCTTCGCTCCGCTGGTTTCTCAGTGGTCTGCTTCACCATCTGCCAACAATCTAACCCCAAAAGACCAAACAACAAACAAGAAAGAAGAAATCTGTTTGTTCTTTAAGGAGGTTACTTAAGTGTTCAGTTTTAACAAACTACACTACAAGATAACCTTTGAATCTTTGTTTATTCTCTTCGATCTGCTGAGGATGTTTTGTGCTTTACTGTCTGAGCATGGCATTTGCGGCTGGAGATTTATATGAATGAGTGTTGTTGGGACTCATGAGAAGAGGGTCAACGACTAAACACTGGGAGGCGCGTTTTCGGTCTAGGAAGCCGCAAAGCGCAAACGAGTGTACACGTGGCCGGGTGAGGGAACCTCAGGGAAGATGTATTGAAGCAGCTTATAACGCGGGGAGAGAGACTGTGGAACCACCTGGTTTGACGCATGTGTGTCTTATATTCCACGTGCCCCTTTTTATTTCTTTTCTGAAAAAAGGTCCTGCAAATAAAAAACTACATAAATAATTAATTAAGAAATCCTCTTTTAGGTTTCTTTTGTAGCTTAAGCCACCCATAATGACTAATTAATTATAATTAAAACAAAACAAAACAAGTACACACACTTTATATATAATAAATATAGATTTGGGTGTGTGCAATTAACGTCAAGCAATGCGTCAGCATCGACGTCCAGCTTGTTAAGAATGTACATATTATTGAGAAAGAACCAATTGACTAGGCTTATACTATGACCAAGACGATTTATTAATCTGGGACTTTAATTTAAAAATGGTATTACTATTTAAAAGGAAAAGCTTCTATGCTCTCCGCGTTTGACCATTCTAGTTAACCGTTGGTTAAATTTTATTTTATTTTTTATTTAATAATTAAAAAAATAATTTTAATTGTAATGGCATATTTTTTTTTATTTTTTAAAAATATGAAAAAAAAAATACCTGGGTGACATAGTAGTCACTACAACACAATTGCTTTTTAGTGACAGTTGGGAAATTGTGACAGTCCCTAGACCGTCACTAAAAGGTATTTTCTGTGACAGTTTTTGGAAACCGTCACTAAAGATAGAATGAGATTTTTTTACATTCGAACGTATGGGAAATATGCGTTCGAACGTCACATATACGTTCGAACGTTATGTCTGTTTACGTTGGAACGTAAAATGTTTTGGCGCAACCGTTCGAATGTTATTAATTTTACGTTCGAACGTAAAATGTTTGCACCAATGTTCGAACGTTAAGTAATAACATTCGAACGTTCATTGTAAATTTAAATTAAATGACTTTAATTTAAAAATTATGTGATTTTTATTGTGCATAATTTGTGAACAAGTCTAAAAAATTGAATTGTATATATTTATATATACACACTTTGTAATATATAAATATATATTATTGATTTATATATATTTGAAATGCAGTGATTTAGTATTAAAGTTGAAAATTATAACATCAAAGAAGATTAAAAATTGAAATGAAAAAACGATAAAAATATTCCATAATATTTTTCGTTACAAATATTAAAAATAAAATACAAAAATTGATAGAACGTAGTAAACAACAGTCAGATGATAACGTTATCCGCAAAAGTCGAACTCCGTACTTCCTCAGTCAAGGTATCAACCTTGTCGTTGAGGATAGTTACACGATGGGTGAGTTCGGCAACAGACGCCGATATAGCCTCGAGCGATCGATCGATCTTATGATCAATATGCGCAGTCAGCTGTGAGATGACCGCATCAACCCAAGCAGGCCGCACATCTCCTGCAGATGTACTCGGCGTATGCTGACTACTACTCCCGACATGACCTGGCTCAGGCTGCGTCGGAGGAACTAGATCCTCTACAGGGGGTGGCTGACGTCCCCTCGCCTGTCCAATGCTACGCCGATGCGTGGTCATGTCGAGGGGGCTCATCTGATCTTTGACCCGCTCCTCTGGCTGGGTCGGCACTCCCCGTGCAAGTAATAGTCGGCTGATGAGGACACCATATGAGAGATTATCCGTGGAGACGATGCTCGCCTCGTAACGGATCCTCTCAAAAATGTGCAGTGGCAAATCTATAGGATCTCCACGTGCCACTCGTATAAAAAATTGTGCCCGAAGCCGACTAAATGTGGTTTTATGAGCCACAGGATCGACATTTGTTGCAACAATAAGGTGCAACATGCGGAAGAAATGCAGCAGATGGTTCTGGTTGAAGGCGTTCTTCCGCTCGATCTGCATGCGATCCCTCCCGGTGAGGATGTAGAAATCCTCGTCTCGGTCATCATCCCGAGCCTCGACGCCAGTATCCTCAGCCTCTGACTGGCCTGCATCATCGGCTGATGCTGGCTCACATCCCCGGCCAGTAGATGATGCAGAAGTGCCTACATCCTCACGGGGTGTTGAGTGTGTAAATGTCTGAGCACCTCGATGAATCCCGAGGTGCTCGCCGATGACATCTGCCGATACCTCAATGGAAACACCGCGTACAGTCACGGTGTGAGAGGATGCATCCGGAGGCATGTCACACATCCCCATATAGAATTCTTGAACCATTGAGGGGTATACCTTCCCCCTCAATGTGCAGATATTTCCCCAGCCTCTACTGAGGAAAACATCTCTTAGGTTCGTCTGCTGCCAACAGAGTTCGTCGAACTCATTAATTAAGACCTCTCTCTCTACCATAACAGTACGAGCTCCGATACGGGCAGTGTCCGACGTGGCTCCTTCCCTCCCTCGTTTTCGTGTATGCAGTGGAAGAGCCATATCCTGAAAATAGAAAAGGAAAAAAAAATTATTTACAATAATGCATTTTTTTGTATTAATTTTAAGATGCTCTGAATTAACGTTCGAACGTTTTATCTTTAACGTTCGAACGTTAAAGATAAAAACGTTCGGACGTTAATTTATACGTTCGCACGTAAAATAATGTAAATAAATTTACGTTCAAACGTAAAACAAATACGTTCGAATGTACAGATGTACGTTCGAACATAAGCAGTAAACAAATACGTTCGAATTTAAGTTCGAACGTATTTGTTTTACGTGTGAACGTAAATATGAACGTCCGAACGTCGAAGCATGAATAATGTAGAAAATCACTACGTTCGGATGTTATAATTAAACGTCCGACCGTATGTGATTTACGTGCGAAAGTAAATATTCACGTTCGAACGTATGTCGTTTAATAATATTCACGTCCGAATGTAAGACGATTAACGTTCGAACGTGGAAGCCGTAACGGCTCGGTAATTTAAACGTCGTACGTTCGAATGTCTTGGTGAAACGTTCGAACGTTTCGACGCAGAATGGCTGAGTCGACTCAGCCATTATTGAAATCTCGAAAATTTCTCTACAAGGGTCTAAATGCCGAAATGTCACCATGTAAATGAAGTATACACTTCAAGAAACATTTCTACGGTGACTATTCGGCCAATGACTGGTCGTGGTGGCCGGAAAATGAAGTTGAAAATCCGGTAATATTTATCCGGTTTTAAACCAAACTCAATCCAAATGTCAATCTAAATCTCAATAAAATACATGTTATTTGCATAAAAGATGAATGCCTACCTTTTAGTGACGGTTGTGGCGGAGTTGACGGCGGCGGTGACGGCGGCGTGGCGGCAAATAACGGAGAAGACGATGGATACGGGCAGGGAAATGCGTTTCGACGTTCGGTTTTGGCCTTATATACATAGAACGTTCGAACGTACTTATTATTACGTTCGAACGTTTGTCAATATAATATATTATATTATAAATGTTTAAGTTATATATTAGGATGTTATATAATATTATTGACAATTAGATTATTGGTTTTTTTGTGAGTGCTTCTTATATTTATAAAGTTTAGCAATATGTTTATACATGTTGTTAGGGCTGAGCACCGACACTTTCGGAGTCGGAGGGCCCAACCTCCGACTCCGACTCCGACTCCGAAACATATAAAATCCGCTCCGACTCCGACTCCAACTTGTCGGAGCGGAGTCGGATTTTTTTATTATCTTTTTTTATCTTTTTTAACTTCATATTTGACCCACTTTTTTTTTTTAAAAAAAAAATTGTGAGCTTTTAAATTTCAATTTTCTCAACATTACAATCTAAATTAATTAAACTTTTGATTATAACAAAAAATACAACTAAATAAAACAAGTAACATAATAACATGCATTCAAAAATTAAAAAGAAAGTCCTATTGCAATAGAAACGACGCCGTATTGTATAGTAGTATACTAACTAATATAAATCTATTTTATATATTATATATATATGAAAATTTATAAAAAAAAATATATGATATATATTATTATATATGAATATTAAAAAAAAAGCACCGAAATATTAATAATAAACTAATATACTTGATATATATATATATATTAAATCTCTAATCTCTTATACTTGATATATATATTAATATATATAAATATTAGTTATACTAATAATTATATTAGTATTAGTTATTATTAATACTATATATTATAGTATTATACTAATAGTGATATTAATACTATATCACTATTATAGTGATTAGTATAACTATATTAGTATTAGTTATAGTGATTTAGTATAACTATATAATATATTAGTATAAGTTATAATACTATAAGTTATAACTATAGTCTATATTAGTATTAGTATTAGTTATAGCGATTAGCATAACTATATATTAATATTTGCTATAGTGATTTTAATTTAGTATAACTATATAATAGTATTAGTTATTATTAATACTATATATTATAGTATTATACTAATAGTGATATTAATACTATATCACTATTATAGTGATTAGTATAACTATATTAGTATTAGTTATAGTGATTTAGTATAACTATATAATATATTAGTATAAGTTATAATACTATAAGTTATAACTATAGTCTATATTAGTATTAGTATTAGTTATAGCGATTAGCATAACTATATATTAATATTTGCTATAGTGATTTTAATTTAGTATAACTATATAATAGTATTAGTATAAATATTATTATATTACACTAGCTATATCACTGATAGTATTAGTATACTAATGTCTAATACTAATATATCACTATAGTTAATAGTATCACATAGTAATATAGTATTAGTAATTAATACTATAGTGCTTTATATAGTAATTTATATATAGGCTTAAAGTGGTTTACTAATAGTATTAGTATTAGGCCATAAATCTAATTATTATACTAATGTATATTAGAATTACTAATATATTTATCAAAATGAATATGTTGAGAAAAATATATTAATACAAGATATTGTTATATAAAATTGATATGAATAATACTTTAGTTGTTATACATTAGTATTATATGTTATTATAAATTTATAGATTAGTGTTTATCCATTAGTATATGTATTACAATATTACATGTTGATGTTATTATGCATCTTAGTGTTTATAGTATATTATATATACATTAGTATTACATGCTATTATATTTATACATTAGTAATTTAGAACAACATGGTAGTAATATTGTAAATTTTTAGTAGTATGATATTTACATATAGTCATATACTAAACTATTATTAGTAAATTTAGTCTATATATTATAGTATAAATATATTATTTAACTAGTATATTATTGAGTTTAACTAATTATATAAGATATAGTTGTATAAAATTTAAATAATTAATATATAGAAAAACACATATATAGTAATTTAGAAAAACACATATTTTGTGCATAATATATAAATTATATTATGCACAAAATACTATACAATGTAGTATATATATTATACTATAAGTTAAGTATAGTAGGAATCTTACGTTCGAACGTTTGAAGTTAACGTTCGAACGTTAAACTAAGAGGCGGGAATTTTCCCGCTCGATGTTTAATATCTGTGTGATTATTCAGACGTAAGGACGTTTATACTATACGTTCGAACATCAAATCCGTCAACGTTCGAACGTTAGTTAAATTAGTGCGGGAGATTTCCCGCTCAAATATGGTAACACTTTCATGAAATGTACGTTCGGACGTTTAAGTAGTATGTTCGAACGTTTATCTATAAATCTACGAACGTTCGAACGAAAAATTGTGATACATTCGAACATATATGAGGAAAGTGCGGGAACTTTCCCGCTAGATTTCATGTTATATCATAAGAAGGGTACGTTCGAACGTGTATTTTAAACGTCCGAACGTTCTGGGCGGGAATAATTTTAGAATTAACGTTCGGACGTTTAAAGTTAACGTTCGAACGTTTAAACTAATAATTTTAGAACTTAATCAGTACGCGCACGGGAGGATGCCCATTATTTCTTCTTCTCCCGTGCGCGCAACAGAGAGAGAGAGAGATTTCGACGAGAGAGAGAGAGAGAGAGAGTTAGAGAGAGAGAGAGAGAGTTAGAGTGAGAGAGAGTTGAGTTAGAGAGTGAGAGAGAGTTGAGTTTTGGTAAGATAATATTTTTATTTCGTGTCTTTATTTAAATTTTATGATATATATAGAATGTGTTTTTGTTATAGAATATTTCTAATAAGTTTGTATTGTATTTTTTTGAAGGATTGCTTGTTTTGGGAAGTTTGAAGATTTTGATTTGTAAGAGGATATTGTGAGTGCTAGGTATATTTCTAAACTTTATCAATATGTTGTTGTGATTTGATGCTTACTCTTTATCATATTGTGATTATTGTTTGTATAGTTTGTAAATAGTTTGTGAGTTATTCTAAATATGTTGTGATATAAATTTGAAATATTGTGTTTATTATTAAAAATATATTGTCATTAGGCTTTGTTAATACATGTTTATTGCTTACTCAAGTTTAGAAATATATTAATACATGTGGCATGTTATTTTGTGAATATATTGTGAGTTATTGTGAATATGTTGTGATATGGATTTGAAAAATTGTGATAATAATATTTGAAATTAAGTAATAACAAGCATAAAAGTAACTCTTTAAGAATTATAATAATTAAAATTATTGTATAACCATTGAACCTTAAGTATGATAATTAAATATTTATAATAATATTTGAAATTAAGTAATAACAAGCATAAAAGTAACTCTTTAAGAATTATAATAATTAAAATTATTGTATAACCATTGAAATTTAAGTATGATAATTAAATATTTATAATAATATTTAATATATAAGTAATAACAAGCATAAAAGTAACTCTTTAAGAATTATAATAATTAAAATTATTGTATAACCATTGAAATTTAAGTATGATAATTAAATATTTATAATAATATTTAATTTTAAGTAATAACAAATAAAAGTAACTCTTTAAGAATTATAATAATTAAAATTATTGTATAACCATTGAAATTTAAGTATGATAATTAAATATTTATAATAATAATTAATATATAAGTAATAACAAGCATAAAAGTAACTATTTACGAATTATAATAATTAAAATTATAGTATAACAATTGAAATTAAGTATATCAATTAAAATTATACTTTAAGAATGATGATCTTGTACACAACGAGGAAATATTATCTTAAAGAAATGTTGAAATTTTAATTTAATTGCTTGACTGTCATAGTCTCTCCTGCCTTGAGAGTTGTCAAGGTCGGACAGTTTGTGACGGTTAAGTAATTAGACTAAAATTTAAACATTTCTTCAAGATAATTCTTCCTCGTTGTGTACAAGGCATGAAACTTAGGGTCACATAATTATCTTCCATCTCTCTTTAATTTAACAATATAACACTACTTGAAGGTGACATTGTTAATGTAAACAACATGGAGACATTGTTAGTATGATTTTTTGCTAGATGCGTGTGACATTGCATAAATACCCTTAGACCCGTTCGGGAATCAGTGTACATTTATGTGTCCACTGATTCCTGAATTGTCCAGTGTGGATAGTTTGAGATTATATTATCTGTAGTATACATTTTTGTTACTCGCTACTTTCCACGTTTAATATGAAGTTTCGGTATCTTCTTCTATTGTTCTTCGGGTATACTGTTCGTAGGGTCACAATCCCGATATTTGAACATGTATACTTGGAGAATTATGGGGAGGTGCTGCTGGAATTTCTACTAACGTGGAAATTAGTAGAGTGACGAGATTTGTGTAATATAGAGAATATAATCTCGAATGGGATAGGACCAACTACCTTATCAAAAAAGTAATGAGAATTGGACAAAAATTGGATGTTTCTGGACGATAGACTTGGAAAGGATTACGTACCCTATGCATGTGGAGTAAGAACTTTCATTGATTTTGCACGGGCCTCTGCTGATAGTCGTGGTTACATTAAGTGTCCATGTCGAGGGTGTAAAAATTTGTGTGCGATAGGATTGGATGAAGTAGAGCGTCATATATTTGTGAACGGTATGGATCTGGGGTATACGCGATGGGTACTGCATGGTGAGCCGTATGAAGGGTCAGCAGATGTATTGGTCGATCATCACAATTATTTACGGCACATGGATGATGATTATGAGCATGATGAGATGGAGGAGATGTTGGGTGACATTGGAGCTGGGATGTTTATGGATGAGGTTAACGACAATGCCTCAAGTGGTGGATCAGGGACTGATTGTGAAAATTTTCCTTCACTGTGGGAAGATGCAAAGCGCGAGCTTTACCCAGGTTGTACAAAACATTCCAAAATGTCGTTTATTGTGCGGTTGCTTCACATAAAATCATTGTGTGGGATGTCGACGAAAGCAATAAACATGGTATTGGACTTATTTAACGAGGTGCTTCCCGAAGGGTCTGCATTGCCTAAGAACTTTTATGAAGCGAAACAGTTGAGAAAGGGATTAGGATTTGAGTACAAGTCCATACATGCATGCAAGAATGATTGTGTATTGTTCTGGAAGGAGAACGAGGAGAAACAAGCATGTCCTGTATGTGGAGAGTCGAGGTGGAAAGGTAAGATAAACGTGCCGGTTAAGGTGTTGCGGTATTTTCCCTTGAAACCTAGGTTGCAAAGACTATATATGTGTAAGAAAATAGCTCATGATATGAGGTGGCACGAGGAGAAAAGAGTTAAGAATGACGGGTATATGAGGCATCCAGCTGATTCACTTGCGTGGCAGTCTTTCGATAATCAGTATCCAGAGTTCGGGTTAGAAGCTCGGAACGTGGGCCTGGGACTCACAACCGATAGATTCAACCCTTTTGGGAATATGAATACAAGTTATAGCACTTGGCCCGTTGTATTGATTCCGTACAATCTTCCACCATGGAGGTGCATGAAGGCGCCAAACTTTTTGTTAACTTTACTCATCCCTGGCCCTAGATCACCTGGGAATGATATTGACGTATTCATGCAGCCGTTGATTGAAGAGCTGAAAGAGTTATGGGAAACAGGGGTTAGAACTTATGATGCATCTAAGTCGACATCTTTTCAGATGCATGCTGCGGTAATGTGGACCATAAATGATTTTCCGGCGTATGGGAATCTTTCCGGCTGGAGTACGAAAGGGAAGTTAGCGTGTCCGACGTGTAATAAAGAAACTGCTAGTGAGTGGCTAAAATTTTCTCAGAAGTTGTGTTTCATGTGTCATCGACGTTATTTACCAGCAAATCATGCATGGAGAAGAGAATGTGCCAAGTTTGATGGGAGAGTAGAGGATAGGATTGCACCAAAAGAGTTGTCTGGAGAAGAGATAGTGGAACAACTGCAACATGTTAGAGCGAACAATTTTGGCAAAGGTCAGGGAAAGAACAAGAGAAAACGAGCCGTATCAGAATTGAATTGGACAAAACGTAGTATTTTTTTTGATTTGCCGTATTGGTCGTCATGCAAGTTGCGACATAGTTTGGATGTAATGCACATAGAGAAGAATATTTGTGATAATATATTGGGTACATTGATGAGTATTAATAAAAAGACGAAAGACACGATCAAGACGAGGAAAGATCTTGAGAGAATGAGAATTAAATATAATCTGCATTTGCGGGTGGAAGGCAACAGGGTGGTCATGCCGCATGCATGTTTTACGATGACGAGGGAGGAGAGGATTGATTTCTGTAAATGGTTGCAAGGTGTGAAGTTGCCAGATGGTTATGCTTCAAATATTGGTAGATGCGTGAGTCCTGATGATTGGAAAATCAATGGATTGAAAAGTCATGATTGTCACGTATTTTTGCAGAAGTTATTACCTGTGGGAATTCGTGGGAAGCTGACATCTAATGTACGTGTCGCCATATCTGAACTATGTATGTTTTTCAAGGATTTGTGCGCTCGGGTAGTAAATCGAGATGTGTTGTCGAAATTGGAAGAAGACATTGCTACTATACTATGTAAATTCGAGCAGATCTTTCCACCATCATTTTTTGATGTCATGGTCCATTTAGCAATACATTTACCGCGAGAGGTACTTCTGGGTGGACCGGTGCAGTTCCGTTGGATGTATCCAGTTGAAAGATATTTGGGTCGATTGAAGCGCACTGTTGGGAATAAAGCCAAAGCTGAGGGTTCAATAGCAGAGGCTTATATACACGATGAATGGTTAACATTTTGCTCTCTATATCTTCGTGGTGTTGAGACACGATTTAGTCGTCAAGAGCGAAATGCTGATCTTGCTACTCCGCCTCTCGTGAGCTATCAGTGTTTTCCCAGAATGTACGACCCTTGGGTGCACAAACAGGTTACGATTTAATTGATGGAGAGTTGGGTAAGGTTCGGTGGTATGTGCTAAATAACTGCCGAGAGATTGATGATTATCTTAGGTATGTCATTTAATTTATTTGAATAATTATAGTTTTCTTTAAATTAATTAGAATTGTTGTGCTCAAAATATACTTCTTTTGCAATATGTTATAACAGTGACCACATGGACAAACTTAGAACGGAAGGCGTAGAAAATATAGAGGCAAGACACGAGGAAGAATTTCCCGGATGGTTTGAAGAACGTGTATGAACTAAAATTATATATATGTTATATTGTGAAATTTTTAACTCTGGATAATAAAATAATAAATATATACTATTTCAATTTTTAGATTTTGGAACAACGTGCTCGTGATCCCGGATCAATTTCTTCTGAATTGTATGCATTGGCCCGTGGTCCCTCAAATAGAGCACTTCGATATACTGCATGCACGGTTCGAGGTTATAGATTCCATACTTTGGACCGTGAACATAATAGAAAGACTCAAAACTGTGGTGTGTTGGTCGAGGGGAGTCATGGAACAGATGATATTGACTATTATGGTGTCATACGTGATATTATCGGATTGAAATATCTGGGTGGGTCTGTAACATATGTCTTCAAATGTGATTGGTGGGATCTAGGCGGTGGTCGGGTTTCGATACATAGGGATAATCACTTTACGAGTGTCAATACTGCATCTAAATGGTACGAAGATGATCCATTCGTATTGGCTTGTCAAGCTACCCAAGTCTATTACTTGATTGATCCAATGAAAAGTGCTGATGAAGATAGTGGGGAGATAACTTGGCGAGTTGTACAAAAATTTGTTCCTCGAAATATATATGAAGCAGGAACGAGTGCAGATTACGAGAATAGTGGAGATGAAGATGACAATCCGATTGTTGAGGCATACCAGGAAGATGGAGAGGGTATTAACTTGTTTGTTGACCTCGGTGCACTCGAGTTGCTCCCCTTGTGTAGAGATGATGTCCCACCCGTACATCTCGACCCGTCTGTATTAAATGATCATTCAATTCAAGTCAATTTGGAGGAAGATGAAGAAGACGAGTCAGAAGATGAATACGAATCAGAATCCGGGCAGGAGGTGGATAATGATGATGAAGATGTTATTGATGGAGATTCTGAAACAACTATGGAAAATTCATTTGAAGAGTAAAAGTACTAAATATTTTATTTATATAGGTGACTATAAAATATCTTAAATTTTCATAATTTCTTTTAATTAATTTTCTTTGATATAATTAATTATTTTAAAGAATGCCGCCAAAACGACAATGAAGAAATGTGCCTCCGCCAAGTCCAAGTCCTGAATCCATTGAGGACTCCCCACTCGAGGAATCCGTTCCTGAAGATCAAGCTAACACAGAAGAGAACAACAGCCAGTCGACACCTACCAGTAAGGAAATATTGTCGTTGATAATTATATATATAGTTAATAATTTTTTCTCAATAACTATATAATTATAATTATAGTATATCTATTATTATCATGTAGTTGATGCATCTGCACGTCGCGGTCGTGGCTATACACGTGGAATCTCTCTTGAAAAAAATAGAAGGCACGGTAAACTGAAGGTCACAATTCCTGATAATTCCACTGGAGGAGTGGATGATAGTGCAGCAGCGCTTTCCTCCTATATTGGCACAGTAGTTCGAGCTTATGCTCCATTTTATGTGCGCTCATGGCGAGATGTTCCGAATGAGATTAAGGAGCACATTCGAAGTCGTGTGCTGGTGAGTTTACTTTTCAGTACATTTTTTTCACTTAGATTAATATATTATATTTTTTACCTGATTCCCTTGTTAGGATGAATTCGACCTCGACTTTGGCCGTAGCGAGGATTTGAGAACCGTGAATGAGTTGATGGCTACACTATTCCGACGTCACAAAGGACGATGTCATGACCACTTCAAGAAGTTTGAGACGTTGGAAGAGGCTGCGCAGTCTCCTTTTCAGCAGATGAAGTTAGATGATTGGAGAAAGTGTTGTGATCTTTTCGCATCTCCAGATTATCAGGTATTTTACATTTATATCTTTTAATTATTTACATTCATATTCGTTTTATACATTATATGTATACATATTACAATTAACATTTTTAATATATTTTGTAGCACTTGAGTTCTACAAATGCACAGAATAGATCCGTTCTGACTGTCCACCATCGTGCCGGTTCAAGGTCATTCCACCGTCTTGCTGAAAAAATGGTAATTAAAAAATTATAGAATTCATTTATTTTCCTGATATTCTTTCTGATAAGTACTAACATTATCTTTTTAAAATTGCTAATATTGTCGCTTTGTTAGAAACGTGATGATCCTGAAAATTTTTCCCTCATTCATGTCTATGCTGCTGCTCACACTAATGAGCATAGTGAGTGGATGGATCCTGTCGCTGCAGATAATTATGTAAGCAGTGTTAATTTTGTTAAATAAATATTTTATAGAACATTTTAATAGTTTATTTCTTATTTCTATTTCTTTTAATACGTTACTAATTATTTACGATCATTACCTTTTAAATTGCAGAACAAAATGTTAGAGATGCAGTCGACTTCTGCGGAATCCTCTCCTAGTGACATAGACATATTCACCCAAGTGCTCGGGCCGCAGTCTAGTATGGCAAGAGGTTTGGGACGATCTATCAAGCATAAATGTTCATCCTCCTCAACCTCATCGGCTTCACAAATTAATAATCTTACAGTAGATTTAGAAGCTGCACGGCGTGAGAATGAGTATATGAGGTCGAGACAGCAAGAGTTAGAGTCTCTCTTAGAACGACAGTCTCATTTAGAGACGCGTTTGCAGGACCAACAGAGAGACCAGGAGGAAAGAATACGCAGTGAAGTGCAAGAGCAAGTGCAACGAGAGATGATGGTGCAAATGGAGCGTGTTATGTCGTTGCAACAGAATCCCCGTGGGCGAGGGAAAAAGAAGAAATAAATTTTATCAATATTTCTGACTAGTTTTAATATCTAATTTTGTACTTTTATAAGACATTGTTACTTGTTAATTGGGTATGTAATATGATACATTGGTATTTTGTTTTTAAATTTTATGAAATTAGTATTTCTGATCTGTACGTTCGAATGTAAATAAAAATCGTTCGAACGTTGGTTCACACTGTAACAAACGTTCGAACGTAAATACAATTGAATCGTTCGAACGTTAAACCGACTAACGTTCGAACAAAGAACTTGCATTCGGACGCTCCTTCGTTTACATTCGAAATAACGTCCGAACATTAAACGCGCTACGTTTGAACATTTACGTTTACGTTCGAACAAATATTCGAACGTTTATTGTAATTAACGTTCGGACGCATTAACATGCGAACGTAAATATGATACGTTCGAACGATATACAACAAACGTCAACTTCTCTCATTCGAACGCCAATCGGGTCGGGTATAACGTCCGAACGTTTAATTTTACGTCCGAACGTGATTTTCTGTGACAGTTCATAACCGTCACAAAAAAAGGAACGTTCGAACGTTGTACCGAACGGAACACTTCCAACCGTCACTAAAAATATTTTTTGTGACGGTTCAACAGTAAACCGTCACCAAATGTTTTCTGTGACGCACTTTACGTGACGGTCATGGTGACGGTTTCAAACCGTCACCAAATATGTTTAGTGACGGTTTGCCATTTTTTTGTGACAGTTTCCTCTGTCACAAAATACACATTCTGTTGTAGTGAGTCTTACACTTACTGAAAATTAGACTTAATTTATGAGATGCGCGCAAAACAACTATTATTCATTTGCTTGATAATATCTATAAGCAGAATCACAATCTTATAATACATATAATTGGAGTATTATCTTTTACATGTTACAAATGTATACATAATTTTTGTGAATAACCATTTAAGTATTAACTCTTGAAATTTCTAAATTTATGAATATATCTTATTAATTCATGTGTCACCATTTCATATTCCTTATCATTCTATGCTTATAAAAGAGTGTTTGAGGATCATTAATACATCACAAAGAATTTGAAGTGAATGATACAGCTCCTAAAGAGTTAAGTCTGTATTGTAATTTTTAAATCTCTTGCTACTTCTCTTTATTTTACATGTTATCAGGATGAGATTCTAACCAACCATTGTGTTATTTTAATCTTTAGCAAGATATTTGCGTAAAATTTTTCGACCACTATAAGTTTCTCTGCTATAAATATTGACATATGCTTATTGTGATATAAATCATTTTATAAAATTTTGATATGATCTATGTGATATTATATAGAGTATAATATTATCAAGTCAATGCGATAAATATTTTTGTTTTAATTATATGTCATCTTGATTTTAAATATTTTTTTCTTATTCAATACTTGATGTATTTCTCATAGACCATGTCAAATCTTACAAAATTTGAATTTGTTGGCCTTGATGTTTCTAGCAACAATTTTTTATCATGAATCCTTGATACTGAGATTCATCTTGATGTAATCAATCTTGGAAATACTAGTCCAGGATTCGTCGAGACATTGTTCCTAGATACCCAGTGCCAATAAAAAAAAAATTCCTCGAAATACTATTAAGCAGGAAATGAAGCACCTTTGCAGGATTGCACTAAAGTAATGATTTTTCTTCGCCACCAACTGCATGAAGAACTAAAAAATGAGTACCTCACAATAAAATTTCCATTGATTCTATGTAATACTTTAAGGGAAAGATACGACCACCAAAAGACTGTAATGCTCTCAAAAGCTCGTTATGAAGATACACCTAGGGTTGCAAGGTTTCAAGACTATTAGTGAATATAACTCTTCACTTTTTAAAATTAGTTCACATTTGCAATTGTGTAGAGAAGAATTCACTGATGAGGATAAATTGGAAAAAAGCATATACTACATTTCATTCCTCATATGTGCTCCTGTAGCATCAATATCGAGAACGAAAGTTCACTAAGTATTCTGAACTAATATCTTTTTGCTGGTGGCTGAATAAAATAACGAGTTATTAATAAAAAAAATCACTAGTCTCATCCAACTGACTTGACTCCATTCCCTGAAAAAAATGGAATCTCATTTCATCGTAATAAAGGAAACTTTGGTTGTGATCATATCTTGTTTAACTTTATTTTGCTTTAATAAACTTTTATACATATATTTTGTTTAAAAGGAATATGGTGTCTATTGATGCATTGACCAATTCCAAGATTATTGGTAAAGATCTGTCTGGCATAAATTTATACAGCACACACAATTCTCAAGGATAAAAAAATAGTTTTAATATTTAACATTAAATTGAGCCCACATTAATACAATATTTGGTTTATTGAATCTAATCAAAGACTTCGGAAGAGCCAATATCATGTTACCAATAAGAACAAAAATTTGTATTAACGATGTTTTGTACTTTTCAAAATCGAGAAGAAATTTACTCAGTTTTAAAAATATTTATCGTAATGGTTATCATGTTGAAACCACCAATAAAGCCAATCATGAATATTTTTAAATTACAATAATAAATTTGGGCCAAAATCTCATATTAGAAAAACTTTTAATTTTCCCTTGTGGGTTATTTTATACAACAATGAAAACAATTGAATCACATGTTGTAGTACATCAGAAGTACTCTGATCTTTATACTTTAATATGATCGTCTTGGTCATCTAGAATCAATCATCATGTATCTAATAATTGAGAATTCATATAGACATGTCTTAAAGAACTAGAAAATATTTTTTACCAAGCAATTATCCATGTGAATCATGTTGCAAAGGAAAGATAATAATCTGACCATCCCCTTCCAAAGTGATTATACGAAGAATCCATAGAAATATATGTGGACTTATACATCCACCATGTGGGCTATTTAGATATTTTATTATTTTAATAAATGCATCAACTAGATAGTCACATGCCTGTCTACTCTTTACTTGAGATATTGTATTTGCCAAACTTCTTGCACAAACTATTAGATTACAAGCTCAATTTGTTTATTATCCAATTTTGTTTATTTAATTGGATAATGTAGGAGAGTTTACATCCAAAATTCTTTATGATTATTATATGTCAGTTGAAATTGATGTTGAACATCCTATTAACCATACACGTATTCACAATGGTTTACCCGAGTCATTTATTAAACGTCAGCAATTCATTACTCGACCATTACTTTTGAAAATAAAACTACCTGCCTATGTTTGGGGACATACAATTTTACATGTTGTATCGTTAGTATGAATAAGACCAACTGCTTATAATAAATATTCCCCATTAAGTCTTGCATTTGGCCAACTACCAAATATTTTTTATTTCCGTACTTTTGGTTGTGCTGTAAATGTTCCAATTGCACCTCTCTAATGCACTAAAATGGGTCCTCAAAGTAAAGTTGGAATTTATTTTGGTTTGGGCTCTCCCTCCATTATTAGATACCTTGAGTCTTTAACTGAGCATATTTTTAAGGCACGTTTGAAAGATTTTCATTTAAGTAAAATAGTATTTCCACCATCAGGGGGAGAAAATTTGGGTGAAGCACAAAAGTAAATAACAGTAAACACTTTGACGCTATCTCGTCTTGATCTTCGGTCATTGAGATTGGTAGGGACCCCATCAGTCGGATGTGGGCAGCAGGGTAATCAGCATGTTACCAAAATGAACAAAAATTTATATTGACGATACTTTATATTCTTTAGAATCTAGAAGAATTTACTCAATTTTAAAAATATTTGTCGTAATGATTATCATGATGAAGCCACTAATGAAGGAAATCATGAATATCTTTACATTACAACAATAAATTTGTGTCAAAAGCTCATATTAAAACATCTATCAATTTTCACTTGTGGGTTATATCATACACCAATGAAAACAATTGAATGACATGTTGTAGTGCACCAGAAGTACTCTGATCCAAAGATCTTTATGATTTTACATGAGTCTTGGTCAAACGGGATCAATCATAATGTGTCGAATAATTAAGAATTAATATGGACATACCTTAAAGGATCAAAATATTTGTTTTACCAAGTGATTATCCATGTGAAGTATGTTGCAAAGGAAAACTAATGATTTGACCATCCCATTCTAGAGTGATTATGGAATCTCCATCATTTCTACAAAGAATCTGTAGATATTTATATATATTTATGAATGTATACATCCACCATTTGGGTCATTTAGATATTTTATGGTTTTAATATATGCATAAACTAGATGGTCACATGTTTATCTACTCTCTACTCGAAATATTACATTTGCTAGACTTCTTGCCTAAGCTATTAGATTATGATTATCCAAACTAGTTTATTTGATTGGATAATGCAGGGAGATTTATGTGGCTACCCAAAAGAAGTTCACAGAACTTCTTTTGACCTTAGAAATTGTTGTGAAATCCCGAAAAGATTTCACAAGTTGAGCGATCGATTAGGTTCTAGTCCGTCAGTATAGCTAAAGCCCGATCCACTATGGTAATGAAGTTGCATTTCTATTTAATTAAGGTAATTTAGGGTTTAAGTTTACAAAACGAATTGCATCACTAGACTTGTTAGAATATTTAAGATTTTACACTGCAATAATACGTTTCCAGTTTCCTGGATGAATAGTAGCTAGAAGTGTCCTTTTATTTAATTAAGGCATTTAGGAGTAGAATTTCATAAAATGAATTGCACCATTAGACTTGTAGGAATATTTAGAATTTTATGGTGCAATAACACATTTCGTAATTTTTCGGGTGAATAGTAATACCTGTGGGAGCGCAACATGGTAGCCAGTTCAAAAAATTGTTAAATCGCCATGTAGAATATCTTAATCCACTTAGAATCACTAGGATTACTTTTTGGTTGGATACATGGCACAATCCTAACCACTCATTTGAATAGTATTAAAACACTTGTCACATGGAGGTTGAAGTGTGATGGAATGATGTGTAAATCAAGCCATGTTATCATGCCACCTGAGCCAAACACTATTCCGAACAACCAAAACATTATTTGATCAACCAAAAGTGGGTTCAACCCTAATGAAACCCCAAGCCATTGGAATCCAACCCCATATGATGAATACCATGTCATATGCTAGATGCCACGTTTTCATTTATGTTACATGATTATCCATTAGTTGCCATGAATGTCTTGCCATAATCATTTAGTATGTTATGAAATATTTCTAAGTCATGCATGAGACTTTTATGTTATCACGACCCCAAGTGGATAAGAGTCTCTCAAGAAATATTACGAGTCAAGCATGAAATATTTATCAAATTAAATTGTATTACGGTCAAGGAGATACGATTTGTTGGTTACTATGGTGAAGGCACATGAGTTGTCAAGTACTATGGTGAAGGGCGTACATCTACCGTAATATAAAGGGTACTTAGTGTGAAGGCGTGTGAGCTGCCTGAGTATTACTATTTTTAGTTAGAATGCACGAATTTAGTTTACACAAGCAAGCATGCCATGTTCATGTCAAGTTAAGTTACCTAAACATGTGCCTAAATATTCCTAAAAGTCTAATGCTGCGAGTCATTTAGAGAAATTCTACTCCTAAGTGCCTTAATTAAATAAAAAAGAACTTTAATTAAATAAAAAGGAACTCCTGACTGCTATTCATTTGGGAAATGAGAAATGTATTATTGCACCGTAAAATCCTAAATATTTTAAAAAGTCTAGTGGTGCAATTTGATCCGCAAACTTAAACCTCAAAGTGCCTTAATTAAATAGAAAGGCAATTTTGTTACCATAATGGGTCAGGATCCAAGTATGCTAATGGAATAGAACCTAATCGGTTGCTAAACTCATGAAATATTTTTAGAATTTCACAACATTTTCTATGGTCTAAAGAAATTCACCAATTGATTTTCTTTCGAGTCGTTACATCTACATCCAAAACTTTTGATGATTATTGCATGTCAATTGGAACTTATGTTGAACATCATGTTGCCCATACACGTACTCAAAATGGTTTACCCTAGTCATTTATAAAACAACAACAATTAATTCATTGATTATTACTTTCGAAAATAAAACTACTTGTGTCTGCTTGGGGACGTGCAATTTTTCTTGTTGCATCATTAGTTCGAATAAGACCAATTGCTTATAAGAAATATTTCCCATTACAACTTGCATTTGACCAGCCACCAAGTAGTTTTCATCTCCGTACTTTTTTTTTGTGCTGTGAATGTTCCAATTGCACATTTCCAATGCACTAAGATCGGTCCTTAATATAGAGTTGAAATTTATTTTGGTTTTGACTCTCCATCCATCATTAGATACCTCGAGCTTTTAACTGGGAATATTTTTAAAGCACATTTGGAATATTTTCATTTTAATAAAACAGTCTTCCCACCATTAGGGGAAGAAAAGTTGCCTGAAGCCCAAAAATAAATAACATAGAACACTTTGACGTTATCTTATCTTGATCTTCATGCAAATCAATGTGAATTAAAAGTTTAAAGGATCATTCATTTGCAAGTTAATACAGATCAATTACCGGATGTTTTTACTGACAACAAGAAAATAATGAAGTCTCACATTTCGACTGTTATTACTCCAGTAAAGATCAATGTCCCTATAGGAAAATCAATTAATACAATACCAAATAATTCTATGACATGTCAGAATTGTAAAAGGCCTATTAGTGCTAAGGATAACTCCCCAAAAGAGAAAAGAACAAATAAAAAAGACCCCCAAAACAAATAACAAGAGCTATAGATGCATCCAAACATTTTGTACAAAGTTCCCCAAAATAGAATCCTTTAAAACAAAATCTCCTGAATAGGAAAATATACCTAAAAATAACGAGATATAGATACTATGTAACTTCGAGAGAATATTCAATAAAAATAAAATTGTTGTCAACAATATATTTTCATTTAAAGTTGCTTTAGATATCACTTGAAGTGATGATAAAACTGAACCACAAACCATCAAAGAACGTCGATGTAGAAATGATTAGGCAAAATTGAAAGAAAAAATTCAAGCATAATTGATATCACTAGGAAAGAGTGAAGTATTTAGACTTGCAATCCAAACACCTCAATCTATGATGCATGCTAGATATAAATGAGTATTTGTACATAAAAGTAACGAGAAAAATAAAACTGTGAGATACAAAGGACAACTTGTTGAACATGATTTCTCGCAAAAAATTTGTATTGATTATGAAGAAACATATTCCCATATAGTATATACAATTAGATTTAGATTTCTAATTAGCTTAGTAGTCACAAAAAATTTGGATATGCATTTAATGGATGTTGTTAAATAATATATATATATATATAGATCGTTGAATAATGATATATATATATATATATATATGAAAATCCATGAAGGATTTAAAATGCTTGAAGCATGTTGTTGATGTCGTGTTTGGCACACCCTTGGGCCAGGCGCCAACAACTCAAGTCTTCACAACGGGCCCTGCAAAAATAGGAAGGTATGCGGCTTTAGAAGGGCGGCCTAGGGGTCGAGGGAGCCTCCGATGCCAATGTCAATAAATGTTCTTGGAGTGTAGTATATAAGTAAGAAAACTTAAAAGTCAGAGAGAGCTTCCTCGTACCTGGGATTGGCTATTTATACTAGAAGTTCGGTGAACAGATCAAGCCTGTCGCTATGAGACCTGGAGTCCTCGCACTGTTCTTTTTGTCTGAATCTTAAATGCGGCAGGGCTCCGTGTCAGTTTCATAATTGTGAGTGTGACTTGATTTACATTGTCATTAACATGGGGTAGTTTCTCAAGGCTCATCCTGGTTTATGGGAGCCATTGATGCTTTGATGCTGATGAATCGAGGGTCCTCCGCATTTCTCATGTACCCTGTGGATACCCTGTTCTCAAGGGAGGTCGTCGATGCGTCAGGTTGAGCTATCTTGTTGACCAGACAGCGCTTCTCCTTGGTTGACGATTTGCTCCTTATTCAAGTTAGATCCTTATTGGGCTAGGTTTCTGGGCCAAGGTCCTTTGGGCCTTTCCCAAGGGGAAAGTTCCCCTCACACATGTAATTCAAGATCCCAAAGTATTTATTTTATCTAGTTTCAAATATTTTTATCTGGGTTAAAGCAATCTGGATGCATGTGGTACAATCTGGATGCATGGGTTAAAGCAATCAGGATCCCCGCCAATTCTTCTCGAACAGGTTTGGATGGAATTTCTTCTATCTCCTTTGTTTTAAACCCGATTAAGTTCCCGACCTACCTGGCCGCATGCTGAGTGACCGTTTGTATTCCGCCCATGTGGCTTCGCAATGTTAGCCACGTTTCCACATTTAATGGCGTCCCTCTAGCTTCTCTGCCACATCCATATCTTTTGTAGTCATCATTTACACCTTATCCCGAGGGATACGCTTTACAGCAGTTGTGTTAATCTAGGGATACTTGTACTTGAGTGGGAGACGTGTGAGACGCGCGTAGTTATGATGCTTCGATAAGGGGAATCCTCCCCTTGGTCTATATATATAAGGACTCTCCTTCAGTTGAGTGACCCCACGTAATTTCGACTTTGTTTTGGTATTCTGCGATTTCATTTCCTTGTCATTCTTCCAAAATTTTCTTTTCATGAGTCTCTCTAGGTTGTTATGGGCCCAAAGAAGTCCTCGCGCCCCAATTCCCGCTCGGCGGCCTCTAGTGCAATTCCAACCACTGCTGCTCGGGACGACCCCTTATGGAGGATTTTGCGGGATTTTTCTGGTGGTCGATAGTTACCTCCAAGGAATTAGAGGACCTGAAAGCAACCTACGAGATTCCCTCAAAGCTGGAGCTGGAAGTGCCCTCTCCCACCAGCAGAGTGGTGGATGAGGAAGGTTACGGTACCAGAGTCGTGGCGTACCCTGCAATGTTCGCTTGCGGCCTAAGGTTGCCCGTTGCTCGACGGGTGCATGAAGTACTGGATTTCTTTGCTCTAGCGCCCGCATAACTTCTTCTAGTCACATGGAGGAATTTGGTCTCATGTTGCATCATCTGGCGTCGTGCCCAAGAGGAGGTCGGGTCTGATTCTGACTTGACCTCTCATGAATTCTTCATCACCCATAATTTGGTGCGGAAGGGTCGGCGCATCTACATCTTTCAACCCATCCAAGAGCTAGTCTGGATAGAAGGGCCACACAAGGTGGTGAATGGATACGGCCGTGAGTTCTTCCTGCTAGTCAATAGCTGGTAATATCCAACCGGGCAGGCCGTTAGGTGGCTATTCTTCGTTCGTGCCAACTGGGGCATTGTTTTCGCCGCTTCAATCTGCCGCCTCGACCCAAATCCCCATGAGGAAGCGAGATTGGCGATTGGTAGGTCCTAGTTAGCGGCTCATTCTAGGGAAGTGTATTCGAAGGCCTTGTTATTGGATGATAGCCTTCGTCGATAGTTAGCACCCCTTGTCGGCCAACGCTCTGACACTGGGATTCCCATGGAGTGGGCTGCCGAGCCCAATTCACGTCGTCCTGCTAGCCCTCCAGTTGCGGGGAAGGGAAAAAGACCGCACAACCGCTCTCCCCCATCTATGATTCAGATCGCGCTACTGTCGTCATTCCTACTAGGGGCCCATCCGCGTGCATGCTTCATCTCCCTACGCCCCCGAGAGTATCCAAAGTGCTAATACTATCTGCCATCCCTCATTACTCAGCGCCTTCGGCCCAGAGGGTCTTTGTTGACGCAACTTTTGCGGCCGAAGCGACTTGTCCCGATGGTACGGCGGGGACAGTAGGTGACCTTTTGTTGAGGAAGTTGTAGGTGTTGCTGATACAGTACAGAGGTTGCCAAGAAGGCCCTCGAGAGTCTTCAGACGATCGAGCCGTGTGGCCTCACTGAACGCGTCCGCAGAGCAGAGGGGAAAGCTAGGGTGTTACTTACCGGGGTAAACTTTGCTCGACCGCTGTTTCGTTCGTGTGTTTCTTTTCTTTTTCCCTTTTTCCCTTTTTCCCTTTTAACTCTCCTTTCACTGTAGGGATCGAGGCACCTGGCCACCTTCCTTGTGGACGGCCTAGTGAGAGAGAACCGCGACCTTCACTCCCTGGTGTAGACTACCATGGAACATGTGGCTTTTGAGTGGGAACAGAGAGAGGTGACTGAGGGAGCCCTAGCCAACCTGATCCGATCCAAAGGGGTGGTTGGTCAACTGGGCATTCAGGCCTTAGTAGCTTGCAAGGCTAGGGACATGCTGCAACCGTCCCTAGACCAATGCCAGTTGGAGTTGGAGTGATTGTAGGTCGATGTTCTGGAGCTTCGTCGGCAATGGGACACTGATGATCAGTAGATCAGGTGGCTCGAATCTAAGCTCAAAGAGGCCAATTAGTCGCTAGCAACAAAGAGCAGAACCTGAAGGATGAGAAGCAGCAAAGGTTGGACGCAGAGACCGCCCCGACTATGAACTAGCTAACACTCGTTAGCCTAGAAGCGATCATTTGCGGCCTGCGCAATGAGTTGTCTTACGTCCGGGGAGTACGAGATGACGCGTGGAAGTTTGGCTATGAGGAGGGCATGGAGCAGATGAAGTCCTTCCTCCTCTAGAACCCCCATGCGACCTCCGGACCGTTAGCATGTGTGACTTCTCCCAACATGAAGTGTCCTTGCGATGACGCGACATGCTCGAAGTGGGTCTGATCCCCAGCGGCCTTGGTGATGGCCCCGCTGGAAATGAACCTGCCTCATGAAGGCGAACACACCGAGTGAATCTTCTTGCGTATTCCTTATCGTTGGAATCCCAGACCTCCTGTTCTCGTTCTCGCCCTTTTGCTTATCACACTACGGCCCGGCCGCCATCTTCCATAGTTGGCTGGTTAACTCGGAGGTTTGGAGGTGGTTTTGCTAGGATCAAGTCAGATTTATAAGGGCAGAATTTCCACTCAAGTTTCCTGCTAATCCTCTACTGCTGGGTTCTGGACTATGCGCTTACCATACAACTCGATTAATTACCTCGTGATATCCCTATTGACTTTCCTCGGGCATTATTGACACGTAGTAACGGTGGTGATCTTCAACCCTCGTTGCACCCGTAATGTTGACTCCGTTAGACTTTGTAGTCGCGATGCGGTTCTGCGATCGTTGTTCTCGGCCGCTGAGCTGGTCTTGGTAGGGCTTGCGGTCCTGGATCCTTCCAAGGACTTCTCCCCCATACGTGTATACATGGAGTAGATGGTACTATAGGCGGTTCCTTAGAATGTATGGGTTTCTCGGTGCGAGTCATTCTTTGTAGTTCAGAGGTTTCATGCGGCTTTATGATGTAACTTTTTCCTTGTAATCCAACTTCATGATGTAGTTGGCCTTTTGTATTATGATACGGTTAATAAAATGAATTTTTTGTGTGTCCGACTGTCTATTTCCCCTAATTGTTACTAGCTTTCTCCACAACATTGTTTCTATGTTTTCTGCACTGCACAGTCTCTATATTTTCCTCGTTGCGCTGTTTCCACGTTTCCCTTGCTGTATTTCTTCTCGCACTTCCCACCTTTCTTTTTCTGCTATTTCTCGATGTCCTACCCCACCGGCGTCTGGTCGCGGTCGGCGGCCTTGCACACCGGTGGCTTCCTTACACTGTGTTTCTTCGCCGGGAGATGATGTTTTTATCGCTCGCTTTTATCATTTGTGCGGTGTGTGGGCTTGGCTTAATTTTCATCGGGTGGGGAGCCGAACATTGCTTTTCCTTTTGATCTTGTACATTAGTCGCCCCTAATTTTGATCAGGTATTGATGTCGTGTTTCGCACACCCTTGGGCCAGGCTCCAACAACTCAGGTCTTCACAACGGCTTTGGAAGGGGGGCCTATTGGGGTTGGGGGAGCCTCCGATGCCAAAGTTAATAAAGTTTCTTAGAGTGTAGTGAATAAGTAAGAAATCTTAAAAGTTAAAGAGAGATTCCTCGTACCTGGAGTCCTTGCACTGTTCTTTTTTTCAGGATCTTTAAATGAGGTGAGGCTCCATGCCGGTTTCATAATTGTGAGTGTGACTTGATTTACACCGTCATTAATATGGGGTAGTTTCTTGAGCCTCAACTTGGTTTATGGGAGCTGTTGATGTTCTGATGCTGATGAATCAAGGGTCCTCCGCATTTCTCATGTACCCTGTGCATACCCTGTTCTCGAGGGAGGCCGCCGATGCGTCAGGTTGAGCTGTCTTGTCGACCAGATGGCGCCTCTCCCTGGTTGACAATTTGCTCCTTATTCAGGTTAGATCCTCATTGGGCTGGGCTTCTGGGCCGAGGTCCTATGGGCCTTTCCCAAGGGGAAAGTTCCCCTCATACATGTAATTCAGGATCCCAAAGTATTTATTTTATCTAGTTTCAAAGATTTTTATCTGAGTTAAAGCAATCTGGACGCATGCAGTACAATCGTCTTAGTGAGTATCTAATAAAAGAAGAATTTGAAAATAATCTAATTTATCCGTGTGTTTTAATTATAAAGTCAGATTCTGGACCTGCTATTGTTGATCTAATAAAAGAAGGATTTGAAAATAATCCAATTTGTCCATGTATTTTCATTAAAAAGTCAGATTCTGAATTTGCTATTATCGTAGTATATGTAGGTAATTTATATCTTGTTGGGACACTAGAAGATCTCAAAGAAATTGCAATTTATTAAAAACAATGAGTTTGAAATGAAAGACCTTAGAAAAATCAGATTTTGTCTTAGTCTGCAAATTGAGTACTTTTCAAATAATTCTTGTCTGTCAGTCAACATATATGAAAAAAGTCCTCCAATACTTTTACATGGACAAAGCTCATTACTTAAGTACTACAATGATAGTCTAGTCACTTTATGTGAAAAATGATCATTTCACCCTTAAGAAGATGGTGAACAAATTCATGTTCCTAAAATACCGTATCTTAGTGCAATTGGTACTTTGATGTATCTTGCAAATTGCATACGACTAGATATTGTCTTTTCAATCAACTTAGTAGCAAGATACAATTTTTGTATGAACTCAAAGGTCTTGGAATGGTGTCAAATATATTCTACGTTACTTTCATAGAATAGTTGACATGAGATTATTTTACTCACAATGGTTGAATCCTCATCAATTAATGGGTTATGCAGACTCGGGTTACTTTTTCAATCTACATAAAGGAAGATCAAAACAGGATACATATTCACTTGTTACAATACTGCTACTTCATGGAAATCTATCAAGCAAATATTACTTGTTACTTCTTCCAACCACTCATAGATTACTACAATTCATAAAGCAAGTTGAAAATACATTTGGTTAAGATCAATAATTCAACACATTCGAAAAAACTGTGGTTTATCCAAAATCAAAGATAGTCCGACCACATTATTTGAAGATAATGCTGCTTGTATCACAAAATTGAAGGGAGGCTATATCAAAGGTGATAGAACCAAGCATATTTCGCCAAAATTCTTTTATATACATGAGCTCCACAAAAGGGGTGATATTGATATCAAGTAAATACGAGTAAATGATAATTTGGCAAATCTATTCATTAAAGCATTACCAAATGTAACATTTAAGAAGTTAGTACACAACATTGGAATGCGTCAGCTTAAGGATCGTTCATTATAAACAACTGAAATTCTACATACTTTTCAATAGGAGAAAAAGATTATACAAATTTACTATTTTTCTTTCGCTAAGGGTTTTCCCCACTGAATTTTTCTTTGCAAGGTATTAACGAGAGAATCCTAAAATATTTTAAGGTACACAAGAATTGCATGATTATCCAAGGAGAAGTTTTATAAATGTATACATGAATTAGGTAAATGACCATTTAGATTCAACCTCTTAGAATTCTTGAATGTATCTTTATTAATTCATGTATCACGTTTTCATATTCCTTATCCTCCTATACTTATAAAATGGTGTATTGAGCATCATTTGTAAAACACAAAAAATTCGAAATGAATGATATTGAGCTCCCTACACCATTTTATACAAATGATGCTCAATACACCATTTTATAAGTATAGTCTATGACGGTTTATGGAAACCGTCGCTGTAGGTAGCTGAGAAATTACATTACGTTTGAACGTATATATATATTCACATTAGAACCTTCCCTGGACATTCGAACGTGGGGTCTATTTAAGTGCGAATGTAAAAACTTTTGGCGCCAATGTCCGAATGTTATTGATTCTCACATGCGAACGTTAATTGATTTAATATTAAAGTTGCATATTTCAAATTAAAAAAGATTGAGAATTGAAATTCAAAAATAGTAGATATATTAAATAATAATATTGTGCATTACATATGATAAAAATAAAGTACAAAATACTCAAAACGTGTTGGTTATATATTTATTAAAATCATCAGTCAATGCGTTGACCTTTATGTATGGGATATCTATCCGATGGAGAACATCAGCGACAAAATCCCCAAAACTCTATTCTACTGACACAATCTTTCAGTCGATGTGCACAGTAATTTTTGAGACCATCTCATCAACCCAAGCAAGCCACGCATCTCCCATAGATGTACCCCTTGGCGGCTGATTATAACTCCCAACACTGTGCTTGGACTGGATCGGAGGAACAAGATCTGGTACAGGGCCAGGCTGATGTTGAGCATGCCCCTTCCCCTGTCCAATGTTCCGACAGTGTGTGGTAATGTCGATGGGGCTCATCTGGTCTGTCCTCCACTCCTCCACCATGGGTTGCACACTCCAGGCTAGTAATAACTTGGTAATGAGGACTCCATATGGGAGGTTGTCCATGGAGATAACGCTCGCCTCATAACGGATCCTCTCAAAAAAACGAAGTGGCAAGTCAATGGGGTCTCTACGTGCCACTTGTATAAGGAAATGTGTGTGTTTCCTGCTAAATGTGGTCTTATGTCCCATAGGATCTACATTTATTGCAACAATAAGATGCAACATGCAGAAAAAATGAAGGAGTTGTACCTGGTTGAAAGAGTTCTTCTTATCGATTCGGTCTCGGTCAGTCTCAGTGAGGATGTAGAAATCCTCATCTCGATCGGCATCCTCCTCATCAGTATCCCCAACCTCCAACTGGTCAACTGGGCCAGTAGATTATGCAGAAGTGCCTACATCTGCATCTACTTGGGATCCATCCATAGGCTGAGCATCTCCTTCAATTGATATCTCAGCTACGCGATCGATCCCTAAAAGCGCAGAGATGACATCCATCGAGACCTCAAACTAAACTCCGCGTACTGTCACGGTGTGAGAGGATGAATCCTTAGGCATGGAGCACATCTGCATATAAAACTCTCGAACCATTCAATGTGCAGATACACATCCAACCTCTCATAACTAACATGTCTCGAATGCTTTTTCGCTCCCATATGAGTTTGTGAAAGTGGTTTTTTTTTTATGAAGGATGAAGGTCACATGTCTATGAGTGAACCCCTCCTAATTTTATTAAAAACTCTCATTTGTGGTGGAGGAAAATCGTGCAACAATCCAAACATTTAGGATTTACAAATAATCAATAAGAAAACAGCCCAAATATCAAATCAAAATAAACCAATAAGCCAAAACCACATAACAAGGCCCATACAAGCAAAATTATTAAAGACGAACATTGGGAAAACCTAATTTTTCCAGTCTCAAAGACCCTTTAAGAAATCTTGGACAATCATCAACATTATTCCAGGTAGACGTGCACCGCTCTGCCCCCAGTATAGCAAGATAATCTGCCGGCGAATTTCCTTCACGATAAATATGCTTGACTTCCACATCCAAGTTCCCCAACAACATTTGTATCTCTTCCCAAAAATCTTCCAAATATCAAATTGTACATCTTTTATTTCTCAGTCAATTTACAACCAATAAAGAATCCATTTCTATGTCAATGTGATAAATACCCAGAGAATAAGTAAGACGCAACCCATGAAGAAGAGCCATCAGTTCACCCTTATTATTACTTCCTATCCCTAGATGTACTACAAAGGCCACCTGCAGTTGGCTCGAATAATTTCAAATGACTCCCCCTGCCCCCATCATACCCAGATTTCTAAGAGAGCTTCCATCAACATTGAGTTTAAAACAACCTGCCACAGGAGGCATCCATCTTACCAGTTTCGGCATTTTTCATTGAACCAATTAATCGGCAAATGGAAAGCCGATAAAATTGCCTCATCTGCAGCTTGCAACCCAACACCTCCCTTTAGCTTTTCCCCTAACCAACCCACCCAGAATTTAATTTTTTCCCATGTCGACCTCCCGACTCCTCTACAGTTTCATGAAAGTGGTTAATCATGACTTCTCATTCAGGCATCACTGTTCGAGCTCTGTTTCGAGACGTGTCCTCTATTGTTCCTTCCCTCCCCCTTTTCCTAGTAGTCAAAAGATGAGTCATATCCTAAAAGAAAAGAAAATTTGAGCAATATTAATATTATGAAGCATATTATGTATTCTAATCTAAATTATTTTTGGTACACGTTCAAACGTAAAATTTAATGTTTGGAGGATAAGCTTATACATGCGAACGTTTTGGTCATTACGTTTGCACGTTAGATTATCTAGTATAAGCATTCGAACGTAATATGATAAATGTTCGAACGTGACGGCTTAAATACATGTTGGAACGTATAAGGCATATCACGTTCGCACGTGAGGAAGCTGTTGAACATATTTAATAATATGTACGAATCTACATAACTATTAGTTCGAAATTATATTTGGTTTATGGCAACTGAAAGGTTTTACATTCGCACGAATTACAAATAACGTTCGCACGTATGTGCCGCTCAAGAATATGAACGATCATACGTGCAAACATTACAAACGTACGTTCAAATGTACAATTTAAATTCGCATGCATACTAAATAAGTTCACACATACTGTAGAACATTCTCATGTTATATGATTAACGTGCAAACGTGTATGTCGTCTTTCTCATTTGGAAGATATAACTCTCGAACGTTATATCATAATGTTCGAATGTTACGATACAAAAATGGGTGAGTCGACTCAGTCATTCCTGTACACGTTAAACATAATGAAATTGGCTCGATGGCCACCGTAGAAATGATATATAAACTTCAAGAAAACTTTCTACGGTGGTCGTTTGGCCATTAGCAATCCGTGATGGTCGGAAAATGAAGATGAAGGTTCGGCCACCAATGGGTTTTGGGAACTACCGAAACCTCCATTAAACATCCAAAAAAATCTACCCAAAGGTTAAAGAGAGATGCCTACCTCTTTTGTGACGGTTGTGGCGGAGTTTGATAGCAGCGGCAACAGTGCAAGCAATGGTATGCAATGGAGGCTATGGATTGAGTGAGAGAGAAATGTGAGTTGTGTCGTTTCGTGTTTGGACTTAATATTTTATACGCTTAACGTGCGAATGTTTAATAGTTAACTTGTGAACATCAATTCATGAGAGAGAAAAACATCTGAATGTTTCAATTATAACGTCCGAATGTTTAATTACTTAATTCACGTTACATTCAAACGTTATGTTAATACGTGTGAATGCTTGTACTCAATGCCAGATACATGCGAAAGTTATGTTTGTACATTCAAACGTCTCTACAATAAAGTTTTTATAATTCATACAAAATAATATATTATGAATACACTATACTTATGCTCTACGCACTTGTATATATACTATATATATTAGTCTAGTGTTATTAATTAGTTTAATAAAGTGTAATTAACAACTAATTTTGTAGTCAAACATATTATAAGCTAATAATATATGTTATACTAATAATATTATTTACTAGTATATAAGTTATATTAGTACATAGGGCACTACGCACTTGTATATATACTATATATATTAGTCTAGCATTGTTAATTAGATTAATAAAGTGTAATTAACTACTAATTTTGTTGTCTAGCATATTATAAACTAATAATATATGTTATATTAATAACACTATGTACTAGTATAGCTTCTATACTAGTACATAGGGCATCATGCACTAGTATATATACTATATATATTAGTCTAGTGTTGTTAATTAATTTAATAAAGTGTAATTAACAACTAATTTTGTTGTCTAGCATATTATAAGCTAATAATATATGTTATACTAATAACACTATGTACTATATAAGTTATACTAGTACACTGTGCACTAGTGTAGTATATATACAATATATATTAGTCTAATGTTGTTAATTAATTTGATTAAGTTTAATTAATAATTAATGTTATGTGCTAACATATTATAAGCTAATAATATATGTTATCCTAATAACATCATGCACTAGTATATAAGTTATACTAGTATATAGTGCACTAGTAAGAAATAGATACAATATATATTAGTCTAGTATTGTTAAGTAGTTTAATAAAATGTAATTAACAACTAATGTACTAACATATTATAAGCTAATAATATATGCTATACTAATATTATTATGTACTAGTATACAAGTTATACTAGTACATAGTACACCAGTATAATATATATAGTATACGTACTAATCTAGTCTTGTTATGTAATTAATAACATTCTTATTAATAATTAATGTTATGTACTAATATACTATAACCGGATAATATATAAATATGTAAACTACTATGGTTATATAAACCACTATTGTTTAAGAAATATACAAATATGTGAATTATGTTCGAACAATACAAATCTATGTTCGAACATTTTGTATTGACATGCGAACGTGGATTTACACGTGCAAACTTTTTGAAAGATTTGGCAGTATCTTTTCCAGCGTTATTTGTAGGAGAAATTGATGATATTTATGTTAAAACATGTATACTTAACGTTCTAACGTAGATGTGTATACGTGTGAACGTAACGACAAGATGTGCAAACGTGAATGGAAAAATGGCGGGATCTTTCTCGCGTGAATTAGGGGTCACACACCTGTGAAATCATCAACAAAACGTGCGAATGTTTTGAATTATACATTCGAACTTAATCCGTGTGATCTGTGCTTGTTTTCAGATTATTAACGTAACGTTCACACGTGAACTATTGTACATTCAAATGTTTGTGAGTGTTAAGAATTAGGCAGTTCTTTCAGCGGGAACCAAAATCTCACGTAACGTGCGAACGTATATAATGACGTTGGAACTGACTGAATATTTGATGCAGCGACTTTTCATTTAACTTGTCACAACAATAGCTCGAGGACGCCTTCAATACGTTGTCGTTTGAGTATGGAAGACCTATTGCAGCAACTAAAGTCGTTACAATAAGTCCAAAAATTTTGAAAAAAATAATGTCGCCCCAGAGTCCAGACAAGTCTGGGGTGTTTAATCCATGCCTTCCTCACTTGGAGAACTCTACTTCACTGAAACAGAGATAGAGTGAGGGAAAGAGAGTGAGAGAGAGCATTAGAGAGAGTGAGAGAAGAGTGTTAGAGAGAGGGAGAAAGAGTTAGAGTGCGAGAGAGCGCTAGAGAGAGGGGGAGAGTTAGAGAGAAAAGAGTTTAATATTGTGAGGTTAGTATTATATTTTTTATTTATTTTGAATAATGTTGTGATTTTTCTATATATTATTTAATTTATACTAACTAATATTGTGTTTTTGTTTGAAGGATTATTTCTTGGGGATTTTTGAAACTTGACATTTGTTGGGGATTAATATTGTGAGGAAATTGCTAGGTGGATTTCTACATTTTGATGTGAATATAGTTGTGAAAATGTGAGTATGTGAAAATGTGAGCATGTGAATATGTTTGGATATTGTGAGTATGTTAGATATTGTGCAAATTATAAGTAAATAACTTAAGTATATATAAAGTACAATATATATATAATAACTATAATTAATAATAACTTATTAAATATTCCTACCATTGTGAGGTTTTAAACCATTATATTATTAAATATATATATAAATAAATAAAGTAAAATATTCTTCAAGAAAGAAGTTTTGAACCCACCAAATAAGTAGAGAACGAGAATAAATAAATATACTTATTTAAAATAAAATAGATAGTAAATAAATAAGGATCAAATAAATGCTTAATTAGAAATTATATAATATTGTCTATATAAATAAATAACTCACTCAATTAAGTATAACAATTAAAATTATATAATAACAATTATAATAAAAATTATACTTTGTTGCTTGTTGAAAAATCTGAAGTTTCAATTCGATAACCATTAATTTTTATTTTTTTTATAAATTAACAATGTCAAACAAATAGTAATGTTATATTGTTAAAATAGAGAGATGGAAGAATATGTGAACAAGCTTCATGTCTCGTAAACAACAAGAGAGAATGATCTCAAAGAAATGTCTGTCAAATTGCTTGACTGTCAAAGTCTCTCCGGCCTTGAGAGTTGTCAAGGATGGAGAGTTTGTGACAGTTAAGTAATTAGACTAAGATTTAGGCATTTCTTCAAGATCATTCTCCCTCATTATCTACTGATAGGAAACTTGTTCACATATTCTTCCATCTCTCTAGTTTAACAATATAACACTACTATTTGTTTGACATTATTAATTCAAACAACATGGGGATATTGTTTGTAGTGTTTTTTGATAGATATTGTGTGCCATTACATAAATAACCTTAGACCCGTTTGGGAATTAGTGTACATTTATTTGTCCACTAATTCTTAAATTGTTCAGTGTGGACAGTTTGGGATTATATTATCTGTATTGCACATTTTTGTTACTACTACTTTCCAGGTTTAATATGAAGTTTCAGTGTCTTCCTCTACTGTTCGTAGGGTATACTGTTCGTATGGTCACAATCCCTTTATGTGAACATGTATACTTGAAGAACTATAGGGAGGTGTTGTTGAAATTTCTTCTAACGTGGAAAGTAGTAGAGTGACGAGATTCGTGCAATATGGATAATATAATCTCAAACGGGATATGACCAACTACCTTATCAAAAAAGCAGTGAGAATTGGAGCATGACATGCATGTGAATTTTCTATGTACATGTTACTAATAGATAGATGTTTTTAGAAATTGACAAAAGTTGGATGCGTCTAGGCGATAGACTTGGAAAGGATTACGTACCCTACGCACGTGGAGTAAGAACCTTCATTGATTCTACTCAGGTCTTTGGTGATAGTCGTGGTTACATTAAGTGTCCATATCGAGGGTATAAAAATTTGTGTGCGACAAGGTTGGATGAAGTTGAAAGTCATATATTTGTGAACGGTATGGCTCTAGGGTATATCCAACGGGTACTGCATGGTGAGTCATATGAACAGTCAGCGGATGTATTGTTCGGTTATTCAAATTATTTGCGGCACATGGATGATGATTATGAGCAGGATGAGATAGAGAAGATGTTAGGTGACATTGGAGCTGGGATGTTTATGGATGAGGTTGACGACAATGCCTCAAGTGGCGGAGGGACTGATTCTGAAAATCTCGCTACAATGTGGGAAGATGCAAAGCACGAGTTTTATCCAGGCTGTACAAAACATTCCAAAATATCGTTTATTGTACGGTTGCTTCACATTAAGTTATTATGTGGGATGTCAACGAAAGCAATGTATTGGACCTATTTAACGAGGTGTTTCCCGAAGGATCTACATTACCGAAGAACTTTTATTAAGCGAAACAGTCGAGAAAGGAATTAGGGTTTGAGTACAAGTCCATACATGTATGCAAGAATGATTGTGTTTTGTTTTGGAAAGAGAACAAGGAGAAACAAGCATGTCCTATATGCGGAGAGTCGAGGTGGCTAAAGGAAAAAAGAGTTAAGGATGACGCATATATGAGGCATCTAGCTGACTCACTTGCGTGGCAATCTTTCGATAATCAATACCCAGAGTTTGGGATAGAAGCTAGGAACGTGTGACTGAGACTCACAATCGATGGATTCAACCCTTTTGGGAATATGAGTACAAATTATAGCACTTGCCCGTAGTGTTGATTCCTTACAATCCTCCACCATGGAGGTGCATGAAGGTGCCCAACTTTTTGTTAACTATACTTATCCCCAACCTGAGATCACCTGGGAATGATATTGACGTATTCATGCAGCCGTTGATTGAAGAGCTGAAAGACTTATGGGAAACATGTGTGAGAACTTATGATGCATCCACGTCGATATCTTTTCAGATGCGATAAAGGGAAGCTAGCATGTCTAATGTGTAATAAAAAATAGCTAGTGAGTGGTTTAAATATTCTCAGAAGTTGTGTTTCTTGGGTCATCGACGTTATCTACCAGCAAATCACGCATGAAGAAGAGAATGTGCTAAGTTTGATGGGAGAGTAGATGACATAATTGCACCAAATGAGTTATTTGGGGAAGAGATAGTGGAACAACTGGTACATGTTAGAGCGAACAATTTTGACAAAAGTCGGGGAAAGAACAATTGAAAATGAGGCGCAGGAGAATTGAATTGGACAAAGCGTAGTTTTTTTTTTTTTGACTTGTCGTATTGGTTGTCTTGCATGTTGCGACATAGTTTGGATGTAATGCACATAGAGATGAATATATGTGATAATATACTGGGTACATTGATTAGCATTAACAAAACGACAAATGACACGATCAAGACGATGAAAGATCTTGAGAGAATGTGAATTAAACATAATCTACATTTGCGGGTGGAATGTAACAGGGTGGTCATGCCGCATGCAGGTTTTACGATGACAAGGGAGGAGAGGACGAACTTCTACAAATTGATGCAAGGTGTGAAGTTGCTAGATGGTTATGCTTCAAATATCGGTAGATGCGTGAGCCCTAATGACTGGAAAATTAGTGGATTGAAAAGTCATGATTTTGGTAGAAGTTATTACCAGTGGAAATTTGTGGGAAGCTGACATCTAATTTACATTTCGTCATATCTGAACTCTGTATGTTTTTTAAGAATTTGTGCACTCGGGTAGTAAATCCAGATATGTTGCAGAAACTGGAAGAAGACATTACCACTATACTATGTAAATTCGAACAGATCTTTCCACCATCATTTTTTGATGTCATGGTTCATTTAGCAATACATTTACCCTGGGAGGTACTATTGGGTGAATTGGTGCAATTCTGTTGGATGTATCTAGTTCAAAAATATTTTGGGTCAACTGAAGTGCACTGTTGGGAATGAAGTCAGAGCTGAGGACACACAAGCAGAGGCCTATATACATGATGAATGGTTGAAATTTTTCTCTATATCTTCATGGTGTTGAGACACGATTTAATCGTCCAGAGCAAAATGTTGATCTTGCTGTTTCGCCTCCTCATGAGCTATTAGTGTTTTTCCAGAATGTATGACCCTTGGGTGCACAAACGGGTTATGATTTAATTGATGGAGAGTTGAATAAAATTCGGTGGTATGTGCTAAATAGTTGCTGGGAGATTGATGATTCTCAGGTATGTCATTGCATGCTTCGAGTAATTCTAGTTTCTTCAAGTTTAACTATAACTTTTGTGCTCAAAATAATATTTTTTTTTACTTATATACAGTGAGCACATGGACAAACATATGATGAAAGACATGGAGAATATAGAGGCAAGATACGAGGAAGAATTTCCCAAATAGTTTGAACAACATGTATGAACTAAAATTATATATATGTTATATTTTGAAACTTTCAACTCTAGGTAACTTTTAATAAATATATATTATTTCAATTGTTAGATTTTGAAACAACGTGCTCGTGATCTCGGATTAGTTTCTCCTGAATTGTATACATTGGCCCGTAGTCTCTCAAATAGAGAACTTCGATACATTTCATTCACGGTTCAAGATTATAGATTTCATATTCTAGACCGTGAACGAAATAGAAAGATTCAAAACTCTGGTGTGTTGGTCGAGGGGAGTCATGGAACAGATGATATTGACTATGATGTGTCATACGTGATATTATCGGATTGAAATATATGGGTGGGTCTATAACACGTCTTTAAATGTGATTGGTGGGATCTAGGCAGTCGTTGGGTTTCGATACGTAGGGATAATCACTTTACGAGTGTCAATACTGCATCTAAATGGTATGAAGATGATCCATTCATATTGGCTTGTGAAGCTACCCAAGTCTATTACTTTATTGATCCAATGAAAAATACTGATGAAGATAGTGGAGAGATAAATTGGCGACTTGTACAAAAATTTGTCCCTCGAAATATATATGAAGCAGGAATGAGTGCATATTACGAGAATAGTGGAGATGAAGATCACACTTCGATTGTAGAGGCTTACCAGGAAGATGGAGAGGGTATTAACTTGTTTATTGACCTCGGTGCACTTGAGTTGCTCCCCTTGTATAGAGATAGCGTCCTACCCGTCTATCTCGACCCGTTTGTATTAAATGATTATTCAATTCAAGTAAGTGAGGAGGAAGAATAAGAAGAGTCAGAAGAAGAAGACGAATCAGAATCTGGGGAGGAAGTGGATAAGGAGGACAAAGAAGAGGTTGATGATGATGACGAAAATGTTATTGAGGGAGATTCTGAAACAAGCATGGAAAATACATCCAAAGATGAAGAATAAAAGTACTAAATATTTTATTCATATAGGTGTCTATAGAATCATATACTTTTCATAATTTCTTCTAATTAATTTTCTTTGATATAATTAATCATTTTGAAGGATGCCGCCAAAACGAAAACGAAGAAATGTGCCTCCTCCGCCGAGTCCAAGTCATGAACCCATTAAGGACTCTCCACTCAAGGAATCCTATCCTGAAGATCAAATTAACACGCAAGAGAACAACAACTAGTCGACACCTACCAGTAAGGAAATGTCGTTGATAATTAATTATTTAATTAATACTTTTGTCTCAATAATTATATAACTATAATTATATTATTATCATATAGTTGATGCATCTGCTCATCGCAGTCGTGGCTATACACGTGGCATCTCTATTGAGAAAAATAGAAAGCACAGAAAACTCAAGATCACCATTCCTGATAATTCTAGTAGAAGAATGGATGATAGTGCAACAATGCTTTCCTTCTATATTGGCACGGTAGTTCGAGCTTATGCTCCATTTTATGTGCGCTCATGGCGAGATGTTCCGAATGAGATTAAGGAGCACATTCGAAGTCATGTGTTGGTGAGTTTACTTTGAAGTAAATTTTTTTCACCTAGATGAATATATCATTTTTTTTACCTAATTCACTTATTAGGATGAATTCAACCTCGACTTTGGCCATAATGAGGATTTGAGAACTGTGAATGAGTTGATGGCTACACTATTCCGACGTCCAAAGGGACGATATCATGACCACTTCAAGAAGTTTGAGGCATTGGAAGAGGTTGTGCAGTCCCCTTTCCAACAAATGAAGTTAGACGATTGGAGAAAGTATTGTGATCTTTTCGCATCTCCAGATTATCAAGTATTTTAGATTTATATCCTTTAATTATTTACATTTATATTCGATCTATATATTATATGTATATATATTACAATTAACATTCTTAATTAATTTTGTAGCACTTAAGTTCTATAAATGTACATAATAGATCTGCTCTGACTGTCCATCATCATGCCGGTTCAATGTCATTCCACCGTCTTGTTGAAAAAATGGTAATTAAAAAATTATAGAATTCATTTATTTTTCTGATATTCTTTTATTTAAATACTAACATTATCTTTTAAAAATTACTAATGTCACTTTGTTAGAAACGTGATGATCATGAAAACTTTTTCCTCATTTATGTCTATGCTGCAAATCACACTAATGAGCTTAATGAGTGGATGGATCCTGCCATTGCAGATAATTATGTAAGCGGTGTTAATTTTGTAAAAGAAATTATGTAACATGTGAATAATTTTTTTTTTTATTTGTATTTCTTTTAATATGTTACTTATTGTGTGTTTCTATCAAATTACAGGAAAAAATTATGGAGATGCAATCAGCTTCTGGGGAATCCTCTCCTAGTGACATAGATATATTCATGCAAGTGCTTGAGCCGCAGTCTAGTATGACAAGATGTTTGGGACGATCTTTTAAGCATAGATGTTCATCCTCCCTCAACCTCATCAACTTTACAAATTAATAATCTTACCAAAGATTTCGAAACTGCACGGCACGAGAATAAGTATATGAGGTCAAGACAGCAACAGTTAGAGTCTCTCTTAAAGCGACAGTCTCATTTAGATATGTGTTTACAAGACAAACAGAGAGACTAGGAGGAAAGAATACGCAGTGAAGTCCAAGAGTAAGTGCAGCAAGAGATGATGGTGCAAATGGAGCGTGTTATGTCGTTGCAATAGAATTGCAGTTGGCGAGGAAAGAAAAAGAAATTAATTTTATCAATTTTATTAGTGTATATAATTAATTTTAATATCTAATTTTGAAACTTTATAAGACATTGTTAGTTATTAATTGATGATGTGTAACATGATACAATTGGTATGTTTTTTAATTTTATGAAATTAGTACTTCTGATTTGTACGTTCGAATGTAAATAAAAAACGTTCAAACATTAGTTCACATTCGAACCAACGTTCGAACGTAATTACACAAAATTATAACATAACGTTCGAACGTACGACTCAATGTTCGAACGTACTCATCCTTAAACGAACAAAACATTCAAATGTTTAAACGATTAACGTTCAAACAAACCTCCGAACGTACCACTTGCGTTCGAACGCTTCTTCATTAACATTCGAAATAACATCCAAACGTTATACCCATTACGTTCGAACAATGGTCCGTTAACGTTCAAACAGAGATTTGAACGTTTATTGCAGTTAACGTTCGGATGTATAAACGGTCGTGGTGATGGTTTGAGTTTCAAACCATCACCAAATATCTTTAGTGACGTTTTGGTTATTTTTGTGGCGATTTCCTCTATTACAAAAGACAAATTGTGTTGTAGTGTAACTAGCTTCATTGGGGGTGGATACCTATTTTGTGCAGGGCATCTTTGGCACGCTTCTAGAACCAATTTTTTCTTTTCTATTAGTAGACCTCCTGGGCTTGCCTTATTGGGTTATACTATAAGAAGTTTGTCTCTTAGGTACAATATTTATAAGGGGTGTAAGAATAAAACTGGAAAACTGGTTGAACTGGACCAAGCCAGTTCGGTTTGTGTGGTACTAGTTCTAAACCAATGTGATACTGGTTTCATAATATGAAAATCAGCTAAAGTGAACCAGACTGATATATATTTATAATTTTTATATTATATTATATTATATACATTGTATGTTAAATTGATAATTAATATAAAATGAATTTCTAATTTTGTTATTCAAGTCTATTAATCTTATAATATAAAATTAATATAACTTGTGATATTACATAAAATTAATCTTATAATTTTTAATTTAACATTGGATATAATATATAAATTTAATCCTAAAATGTAAAATTAATATAACATAAAATTTTAATCTTGAACATAAACATTAAGATTAAGTTATTAATATAAACTTACTTTTTGGCATGATAAATTATAATATATATATTTATATATATATATATATATATATATTCTTTTTGTAAATAAACTTTTACACATTTGATAATATATACTCATATAAAATATAGTTAAATTTTTTTGAAAGAAAGGATTTTCACTGATCAAGAAACGATTACATCATACATGAAAGAGTCCCCCTGGACTATGTTTAAAACCTCCAAAGGAGCCTCCTCTAGCTAGATGGTTTCCCTAGCATTCCTAATAGCAAGTTTTGCAATCATGTGGGCAGCTTTGTTTGCTAATCTGTAGGCAAAATTGAGGCGCCATGCTTGGTTGTGCTTCATCATTTGTTGCATATCCTCTGTCAATTGGCCCAACCATGATTTATCTACTCTTTTGGAGTTCACTACATCAACAACAGTCTTAGCATCCCCTTCAAAACATACTTGGTTAAAACCAAGTTCATAACACAATTCCATAGCTCTGAGGAGAGCAGTACTTTCAGCTTGGAGAGCTGATGAGATATGGTCTTTATAAGTTGTCAAGACTGCTTGTACACTACCATCTGAATCTCTAATCACCACACCCCCTCCCGTACTCCCTTTCTCTTTGTTGAAAGATGCATCAAAATTAGCTTTGAGATATCGCCACGCAGGGGGTTCCCATCTTGGAAGTGAAGTTCTCCCTTGAGTCCCTGCAACACACTTGGACCTATCCTTGTTGCTTTCTTTAAAAAGTGATAAATCAGCTCAAGCCCTTATACCAATGGACTCAGGTTTGGAAAACTGATTCTGGAAAATGAAGGCATTTCTCCTTACCCATCTTTGATAGAACATTACTAATACCAACTCCACGATCTCTTTACTCAGCTTTAGTCTCATTTCATTCCACAGGAAATGGAAATCAAATAATTGCCCCTTCCATTTACTAAGCAAGATGTTCTCTCCACCCCACACATTAGCTGCAGCAAGGCATTCCCAGAGAACATGAACTAGTGTCCCACTTTCCCTTAAACAGACTAGGCATATGTTGTTCTCAATAATGTTCTTCCTATTAAGATTGTCTTTTGTAGGAAGAATATTATTGTGACACTTCCAAATGAACATTTTAACCTTGTCTGGGACCTCTAGCTGGCAAACTTCTTTCCATACCCGGTTATCTCTTCCCCTTGTCGAGGCTTTTCCTACCATTCTATGCAACCTCTCTGTCTCCATATAATAGGCACTTTTTACAGTAAATCCACCTTTTCCTGATCCTCTCCATATCAACCTATCACTGGCTCTTCTCTTAATAATTGGTAGGGAACAAATGATCTTTGCCTCATTTTCATTAAACGCTGCCTTCACCAAGTCTTTCTTCCATTCACAACTGCCTTCCTCTATCAATGTGGCAACTCTGGCCTCATGATTAAGAGTATTTATGGGAGTTTGAACCTGGTAGGTCACCGGGTTGGAAAGCCATTTATCCTTCCAAATTTTTATGTTAGTGCCATCTCCAACTCACCAAACAAACCCCTATTTGATCAGGTCCAAGCTAGACCATAGACTTCTCCATATAAAAGAAGGGGTACCCTTCAGTTTTGCCTCCAACATATTGTAGTTTTGGAAGTATTTTTGTTTGAACACCAAAGAGACCAGAGAGTTTGGTTCTTTGATCATCCTCCAGCACTACTTTGCTAGAAGAGCCTTGTTGAAACTGCTGAGGTCCCTAAACCCCAGCCTCCCTGGTTCTTGACCACCCCCATTGCACTCCACGATTTCCAGTGAATTCCTTTCCCTTCTCCACTATGGCACCACCAGAATCTAGACAAGAGTCCTTCAATTTCTTTGAGGAGAAGTCTAGGCAGTTTGAATACACGGTATAAACTGGGATTGCCTGTAGCACACTCTTGATGAGGATCTCTTTCCCTGCAGAGGATAAGAATTTGGTCTTCCAACTATCGATTATTTTCCATATCCTCTCCTTTAAAGACTTGAAAGTATTATACTTTGACCTTCCAATTGTAGTTGGGAGGCCTAGATATCGATTATAATCAATACACCTTGACCCATTCACCTGCTGCAAAATGAATTCCTTTGCTTCCATTCTGGTATTGGAACTAAAAAATACACTGGTTTTCTCTTTGTTCAGAGTTTGTCCAAAAGCACTCTCATATAAAACCAGAAGATCTCGGATTTGATACCACTCAACTAGTTTGGCTCTATAGAAAGTTACACAGTCATCAGCAAAAAGGATGTGGTTTATCCTCAAACCACCCCTTGAGATAGTAGTACCCTTGATCAAACCCTTGGATTCAGCATTATGAAGCAAAGAACTAAGGCCTTCAGCACAGATTAGGAATAGGTATGGAGACAATGGGTCTCCATGGCACAATCCTCTGGATGGGAAAAGGACCTCACCAGCTTCACCATTAGTGAGGACAGCACAAGAGACTGACCTTACACACTCCATCACGAGGTCAGAACATTTCTTTCCAAAACCCATCTTAAGCATTAGATTTTCCAGGAAGCTCCACTCCACTCTATCGTATGCTTTTGACATGTCTAACTTGATAGCCATAGTGTCTTGCTTACCCTTCTGTTTTAACTTTATTGTATGGTGTAGCTCATAAGTCACCACAATGTTATCCGAGATTAGCCTTTTGGTAATGAATGCACTCTGGTTCCAAGATATCACCATGTCCAACACCCCTTTCATTCTATTGGCCAATACTTTGGAGATCAGTTTGTAAGCTACATTGCACAGAGAGATAGGTCTATAATCATTCATAGAAATTGGATTATTTACCTTAGGGATTAGTACCAGGTGGGTGTGGTTAAAGTCCTTTGGCATTTTCCCACTTTAAGAAACTCTAGAACAGCTAGAGTTATTTCAGACCCTATTGACTTCCAATAATCCTGGTAGAAACCCGCATTGAAACCATCTGGGCCTAGGGACTTAAAGAGGACATTTGCTTAAGGGCCTCCTCCACCACTTTTTCTATAAAAACCTCGTCCAAATGTTGCTGCAATTCAACTGACAGTCTAGGTTCAATCCCCTGTAAACTCTACTCTATACATTCTGGTTCTGGCTGGGAGGACTGGAAAACATATGAGAAAACGCTCTTGAAACCCTAAGCTATGTCAGGTCTCTTGATTAGTTCTATCCCAAACATATCTCCAACTCTATTGATGGATTTTTTTTTTTCCCTTCTCTGGTTCACACAAGTGTAAAAGAACTTGGTGTTTTTGTCCCCTCCTATCAACCAATGTTTCTTTGTTCTTTGCTTCCACCAGGTATCTTCTTGATCTAAGAAAATGTCCAACTCTTTTCGAAGACTTTTTTGTTCAACCATATTATCAGGTCTTTCATCTTTCTGTAACCAGCTTAACAGTTGGGACTTTTCTCTAATAGCTTTGGTTCTATCCCTTACAAGGTTTTTGCTCCACTATTTTAAAACCTTTTTTGTTTGATGCCATTTTCTCATCAATCTGTTCAAACACCTGTCCCTCCCATTACTGTCACCCCAAACTTCTGAGATTACCTCATTGCATCTCTCCTCCTTATACCAGCTTGCTTCATACTTGAAAGGTATATGTGACCTACGGGATGATGGTCTACCAAGACCATATTGCAGCAGTATTGGGCTATGATCAGAGTAGATTGCAGTTAGGATTGCCACTGAGAACTCAAAATATTTATCCCTCCAATCACCATTTGCTATGGCTTGGTCAAGTCTTTCTTTTGTAAAAGTCTCATCTTCATGGTGGTTGCACCAAGTAAATTTGTTACCCCTCCATCCTAAATCACTGAGTTTACCTTCCTCCATTACCTTCTTGAACTTACACATGAGACTCTCACTTCTAGGCCTCCCTCCCACTTTTTCATCATCATACAACACCTCATTGAAGTCCCCAATAACTCCCCATCCCCCATTTCTAGGCTTCAAGGAAGAGAGCAAATCCCAGGTCTGGCTCCTTAGGTTAGCTGATGGGTGACCATAGAGGCAAGTCAAGAGCCATTTAAAATTACAACGTGCATCATTAACCTCAACATTGATATGGTGTTGAGAGTAATTAATCAGTTTTACTGAGTCCTCCTCTTTCCACAAGAGCATGAGTCCACCACTCTTCCCTCTAGCCTCAACTACAATACATCCATTGTACTTAAGCCTCTTTGCCACTTTGAGACTATTTACATAAGATAATTTAGTCTCCATCAAGAAGACTACATCGGGCAGCTTGTCCTTCACCATTGTGTGAAGAGTTTGAACTGTTTGGGGGCTCCCAATCCCCCCAACAGTTCCAACCTAAAATTTTCATTGGGACCGGCGGGACTGACTCGCAGCCACCGTCGATTCCTCTGGGCATACATCATCCACCAGTTTATTATCCGCTTGGGTTTTCCTGAGTTTTTTAAAGGGTAAAGGGCTAACTTTGCTAACTGATGCTTCCCTCTTTTTCCAAGGAGCCAAAATGGAGTCAGCCACTGCTATAGGGTTCCCTGGTGCCTTGGCTCGTCTTTTCCACTGACGACCATCCCCTTTCCTTCGATGCTTCTGAGCCAAAACCAACTGGTCCTCCTATTTCGTTCCTTCCTCTTCTGTATAACTAGCCATTGGAATTATAGAGATAAGGGCTTTGGGGTTGCTCTGTACAAAGGCTGGTCCTGGTGTAAAATTGGGCCCATTCCCTGGCCCATTTTGAAACTGTGTTTCCCGCACAATTTCCTGCCCATCAACCTCAATTCCCTCCTGATTTTTCGTCGCAAGGACGTCAACTTTTTCGCAAAATTTGCAATTGTGTCTCCCCCATTTCAGGCAAAGTAGCAGTTCCCCACACCTCGTCACGTCCCTCTGATTCTGCTGACAATTGATCCTTTCCACCTATAACTGAGGTGCCATTGCTTTGTACAAATCTAGGGTTCTTAACCATGGTAGGGGTGATGCCCTGATGGCCTATTTCTGCCTCCTTCTCCGATAGCCCTTCAACTAGGTTACTAGCAGAGGTTTCCACCTCCATCAAGCCACTCTCCATTCCCGCTTCCTTCCCACTCTCACCTCTACCGAATCTGGACGGAGATGACCACCTTCTCTTGTTTCCTTTTGCACGCAACCAAGGGCCGAATTGTAGCCCGGAAGCTGCTTTATCCCTTTACCCTCCCGGTTTGACTGGCAGCTCTGATCACCGTGAAGGAACCATCCACACTGGAAAGAAAGCTTTGTGAGCTTCTCGTAATGAAAGTGGACCCAATGCTTTGTTCCCTGGTAGCTTGTAAAACGACCTCTAGCTATGGCTTTACAGAGCAATAACTCCACCTTAACTCGAAGGCAACTCCCCCATCCAATGTCGTCATCCTTAGCATCCACTTCTATGACACGTCCCATCGAACCTCCTACTTGATATCCCTAATCCTCAGTCATATCATGTATTTGCATCCAGAAAACTTCTCTGTCGAAACTGAACTTTCCTGGGCTCTTGGTCCCATCGTAAGGCAACAACAAAAACAAAGCATTATCAAACGTCCATGGCTTGCCTTCGAAGATTCTGTACATGTCTGCTTTAGTTTCAAATGTAATAATAAAAACATTACGATTAACTTCTTTGAATATGGCCCGTTTACTAATCCGCCATATTTTTGACATTGTGTTGCTAATGAATGCCTTCCCCACTGCTATCTCTAAGCAAACCCTACCAATGAGACTTCTATGGAGATTCCCCCCCCCCCTGGTTGCTATCCACTTCCAACACTGCCTCTTCTTCCTCTGTCAAACTAAGTTTCCTCCAGTGTGCCTCTACACCATCCAGCCTGGTACTCCCCTCTTGTGCCATAATGGATCCAAGCTAAGCCGAGATGCTCGAAAAACGGATTCACCACCACTGGTTCAAAGCAAGCTTAGACCAGAGAGGAGACTTTTTTGCTCTCTGGAACCACCATTGAAACACCACTAGTTCAAAGCGCTGATGGTTCTTAGAATATAGTTAAATTGAATATTATACTAGTTTGTGTTAATTATTATAAAATAATGTTCTTATACTATAATATAAATAGACTAATAATATAGTTTATGTAAACATTATTTTATTAGTAACATAAATAATCTGTAAAATCGAAAGTTTCGGCTTTGGTAGTAAATTGGTATCTACCGATTCGGTTCTAAAAAACTTACAAAACTCGACCAGTATCGATTCTTAGATTTTCAAAATTGGTGTATGCCGGTTCAGTGAGAAAAGATATTTACAATCGTGAATTGTGTAACCGCCATGATATGAACCCATGGGAATGGAATCCCTTGAATCCACAATAAATTTGAAAACTCACCCAAGAAAGCCAAAATCAAGCCAATGGAAAATTTAGACCCGTTAAGGAACTCCTTTCAAGAACTTAGATTATATGAAAATCTAGACCCGTTGAAGAACTTGTCTCAAGAATCTAAATTATAAGGAAGAGCGCACGTCACAAAGGTTGTGATTTATTTTTGATAAGTTCAAATGTTCATTCAAGAACAAAAGGAGATAAACTCAACTCACAATGAATAAATTCATCAAATTTCATAAAATAATTAAAATGAGGCTACAAAGAGTATTTAAACAAAAACCTAATTAAAACCCTAGCCAAAATAAATCTCCATCTTCCAAAAATACCCCTTAGTGAATAGTGTCACGGCTACAATACTCGACTACAGTAACTTACATATCTCAATGCCCCCAAAAGCCCTAAGTGAACTTAAAATCATTTTCCAAAATACCCTTAGGCGAAATACAAGGCTTTCCCAAAAGAAACCCTAGTTGCAAATTAAAACAATCCCTAAACTACCCTTAAAAACATCTCTTGAAACCCTAGTTCATGAAACATAAAACATATGTGGGCCAAACATCTCAAACCCCTTATTCCAGACTAATTCATATAACTAATAAAATAAGCCATTTTAATCAACTAAACAAAGTTCAAACAATAACTCTAACTCATGTCTTCCATAGCTTGTATCAAGTTGATCAAAACTAGATCTTCTTCTCTGAAGCCCATCTTGAGTGTTGCAGTCTTGCTAGCTTCATCCCATGTGGATTGTACCAATTTTTGCATTGCCTCCTTAATCTTCTTGGCTCTTGACCTTGTAATTGGCACATATGGAACTTGCAAAAGATCTTTAAGAGTGGGTTTATCTTGGTGCCCATCATAAATTTTCAAAATCAATGTATACCAGTTCGGTGAGAAAAGATAATTGCAACCATAAATTGTGCAACCACCACGTAATCACTTTGAAAAAAAGTGAATAAAACATGAGACCCATATGAAAAAAATTAATTTTTTAATAGTGGACCCCACTCTTTTTCAAAGCGATTATGCGGCGTTTACGCACTTCACGATTGTAGGTAAAATTACTCTAGTTCAGTTCTAAAAAACATACAAACCAAATCGAACTGGTTACACTCCTAATATTTATCCTGAAAACGGCCAAGAACAATAATTCACCAATTATACTCGTTTGTTTTCACAACCATTCTCATCTCATCTCATCTAATCTAATCATTACAAACTTCTTAAATTTTCACACAAAATAAAATAAACAATTCAACTTTTTCAAATTATAAAATAAAAATAATATTAAAAAATATATTCTAATAATATTTTATTCAATTTTCAACTTTTATCTCAACTCATCTCATCTGCGAAAACACAAGTCATTTGTCCCTAAAGTGATTATCTGTTGGAACAGTTTTATTAGTCGTTCAAACGGTGTTATTTATTTGAGTGTCTAATTTTGGGCTAATATTTGGTAATATTTTAATAACTTATTTTTATGTGTTCGAGTGATATAATTCATTCAAACATTCAATTTTAGGCAATTGAACTAATTTTTTGTGACAAACTTTTTTTTTTTGAAAAGTGATTTTTCTGGCTAGGCTCTGTTTGGATTGAGAAGTGATCTCAACTCATCTCATCTCATTATTACAACTTTCTCAAATTTCCACACAAAAATAATAAACAATTCAACTTTTTCAAATTCTAAAACAATTATAATATTAAAAAATAATATTATAATAATATTTTATTCAACTCATCTAAAACCATCTCATCTCATCTCTCAATCCAAACGGGACCTAAATTTTGCCCGCAAATCTGTGCTAGTTTAAATTAGGGACTAAATCGTTCATCCTTATGATTCATATTCCTTTTGAACCCTCTACTTTAGGCGTTCTAACGGTGTTATTCATTCGAAAGTCTAATTTAGCTGTTTGAATGATGATACTGATTTCAATGACCAGTTTTTAGGCCTTTGGAGCAAACTATAGCTACTCTGTCCATGCTATTATATTAGTAGGCACAATATACATAAATATATAATGTGTATGATGAATATTATAATTATATAGATATATATATCATTACAAAAATAATATATAAGCTATTATTTTTTTTTTCATGAACAATGCTTAACTGTTTTATTCCTCAGAATAAAGAATTGCATCATTGCATCATTCCAAATGACTTGGGAAACAAAACCTGGGAAAAAGTCCCACCAAATCACTAGATCATCTACATGCCATGAATGTCTTGCCAAACAATGGGCTACAGTATTGGTCATTCGGCCTCTATGGTGTATTGTAACTTTTGGAAATCTTAAAACCAACCTTCTTATCTCTTGAGTCAAGCTCCCCCATATAGACATAGATTTCTGCTCTTTGTTTAGCTCTGGAACTACCAACATGGAATCACATTCAACTTAAAGATCAGTAATACCCAAAGGAAGACATATCTGAAGTCCCCTCAGCACAGCTAATAGTTCAATCTCGATAGGATAATCGACCTCATGTTCTGGTTTGCTTACTGTGAAGACTACCCTTCCACCTTCATCTCAAAGAACCATACATGCACCTGATCTACAATGATCATGGAAGATAGCACCATCTGTGTTCAACTTCAATATACCCGAAGGTGGAAGCTTCCAACCACATTGAGGTTTGCATCCCTTTTGCTACTCCTCTACTGCTGATATGAACTCATTGTATCCTGCCAATGCATTGTCTAAGGGTTCTTCTGGAGTTAAGCTCTTATTCTCATAAAGTAGCTGATTTCTTCTATACCACAGCTCCCAAGCACATAGGAATAGCTTCTTTATTTCACCTTGTTTATTCCTTCTAATCAAGTGAGCCATAATTTGCAAAAAATTAACCTGAACTTGAAACTCTTGCAAAAATCTAAGTTCTGCCTGCAGAACTTCTTTGAAACTTGAGCTATATAGTAGAGCATGATTAATATCCTCCTCTTCCACCTTACACTATCTACATTTTGCATCACCCACCACCTTCTTTGCTTGTAGATTTTTCAGAGTTGGTAGCCCATTCTTACACACCCTCCAAGCAAATATCTTTATTTTGTTAAGTACTTTCATCCACCAAATCTTCCACCACCATCTCCTCTGCTCCTCCCCATATAAAACCTCACCAAACTACATTTCTTCACCTAAGGACATGAACAGTCAGTAGGCACTCTTGACACTAAATTGCCCATTAGACTCATGCTCCCACACCATGCTGTCAGGTCTGCTATCAGCAGGTAACATCATGTTCAGAACCTCATAAGCTTCTCTTTTAGGTAAGAGTCTTCGTACCTTCTCCAAATCCCACCATCTTGTGTGTTCATCAATTAGATCTGCAACTGTCCAATTCAATTGGGATTGAGTAATAGAATCTAAAACTGGGATTAAACTGTGCTTTGGAAACAAATAGTCAGACCATATATTAATGGTCTTTCCATCTCCTACCCTCCATCTGCACCCTTGTAACAACAAGCTCTTTGCCTCCCAAATACCCCTCCACACATAAGAACGAGCTGCTCTTAGCTTGGAGTCTTTAAAATTAGAAGAGGGGAAATACTTAGCTTGGAGATCCTATGAAGCAGTGAGTCCTTCTCTTTGAGAATCCTCCATCCCTGCTTTGCTAAGAGTGCTAAGTTGAAAGTTTTCAAGTCTTTAAACCCCATGCCACCATTTTCCTTTGATTCACACATTTTTCTCCAGCTAACCCACCTAATTTTATTCTCCTCTTTCTTTTATCCCCACCAAAATTTTGGCAATCAAACTTTCCAATTCAATGCATATAGAGGTAGGAAGTTTAAAGCAACTCATTGTGTAGGTGGGAATAGATATGGCTACAACCTTGATAAGCACCTCTTTCCCTCCTTGAGATAGAATCTTCTCCTTCGACCCTTAAAGTTTTTGCCATACCTTATTTTTAAGCTGAGAAAAAGCTTGGTATTTCCCTCTGCCCACCATGGAAGGGAGTCCCAGATACTTGTCATAATTTTGGCATTGCAACACTCCCCACAACTGCATGATCTCTGCTTGGTGACTAGGTATGACATTTTTGCTAAACACCATGGAAATCTTTTCCTTGTTCACCTTCTGCCCAGTGGCCTTCTTATAGACATTTAGTAGATGCATTATATTCAAGTTGGTTTGTAAGGTAGCCCTACAAAACTAGACACTATCATCTGCATACAACCGTTAAGTATTTATACTATAAATTAATTTTTTAATAGTGGACCCCACTCTTTTCAAAGTCATTATACGGCGTTTACGTACTTCACGGTTGTATGTAGAATTACTCTAGTTCAGTTCTATAATATATAAGCGATTATTATAGTTATAAATGCATAATATATTATGACATTGTACTATATATTATTCATAATATTATAACTATAAATGCACATACCGGCATATACTATAAATATAATTTTTTTTTTTTAAAGAAAAGTTAGGGTCACCTGTTCACTAGTGACCCCTCCTCAATTTTATTAATAACCCTCATTTGTGGCGGAGGAAAACCGTAGTTACAAAAACAAACATCTGGGGTACAAACGAAAAACCCAGAATGCGGGAAACACCTAGCCAGAAAATAAACTAACATAACCAAGAAAATAAACAAAAAACACCATACTCTCGAAACTAACTAAAACGCAAAGACGGCAACCCGGAGTAGTCCATGTTGATAAGACCACGCAATGCACGGGGAGTCTCCAGTAATTGAGAAACAGCTAAATCTTTAGCAGAAGCTCCATGTTTGGCTAACCAATCTGCAACTTTATTTCCCTCGCGAAAAACATGATGGAGCGAGTAGGTCATGGAGGTTATAATGTCCATAATTTCCTCCCAGAAATCCTCCAGATACCACACCCCACATCTATTGCTCCTCCACCAAGAAATACCAGTCATAGAGTCAAGTTCGATATGCACATAATTTAGAGATAAGGATTTACAAACCTGGAGTCCATGAAGAAGAGCTAAAAGTTCTGCCCGATTATTAGAACATGTACCAATGAAGGAGGAAAAAGCATGAATTAGCTTTCCATGATTATTTCTAATGATCCCACCTATACCTGATGCACCAGGGTTACCCAAACTGCTGCCATCTGTGTTAAGCTTGACCCATCCCGTCGAAGGACGTTGCCAAGTGATAGTTTTGCAACGCCGAATTGGGGTAAGAACGGGCTGGACATGCAAACTTTCCAATACCTGCAAATCAAAACTAGAAATGTGAGAACTAGCATTCATATCACAGCATATAAGACTAATCCACCGACGAGCAGAGTGAATAATTTCGGAGACAAATTCAAAGCGACCCTCCATACGTGCCAAACAGCGCCTCCGCCAAATTCTCCAAGTGATAATCACCAGGAGAAATCCCACAATAATGCCAACTTGAGACGCAAGATTCGCGCGACGAAACCACATCTTCACTGTCTTTCCAATTTCGGCGTACCGGGATCCCAAGATAAGCCCCAAAATAGCACCAAATATTATTAGCAATATCACCTACAAAAAGAACATGATTTTGGTCCTCAAAGTGACCATTAGCACAACAATCACAACGAGAGGTAATAGGGATGCCAATACGTCGAAGATGATGATCGACACTAAGGGCCATATACCAAGCTTTCCACATAAGAGAAGACATTTTAAGAGGGAGGCTCTTATGCCAGATCCAAGAGTGTCCCTCAATAGTATCACTTCTAATGCAGACACAATCCAAGCCGACTTAGTGGAAAACAAACCATTATCAATTTTGGTCCAAATCAGAACATCCAAACCCGGCTTAGCCTTGCAAAGATCCTCTAAAATACCATCAAGTTGATCCGGCCCCACTAACTGACGAATAAAATCAACATCCCAATCATTATTTAATTTGCAATCCTTCACTTGAAGATTGGGATGCCCCACTATATTCATATCATTACTTAAAGGACCTCTGTCTCTCCATTTATCATACCAGAAAAAAAAACATTACCATCCTTAAGACGCCATTTAGAATTATCCAAGACCAAAAGAAGGGATTTAGCAATCATTTTCCAGAACCTAGTACCCTTAGTAGGATCAACCAGGGCCCAAGGTTTCAAACCCACATACTTACTCTTAAAAAAATTAGCCAATAAAGAATTACCTTGAATAAGATTCCAAGAAAATCTGGCATGAAGGGCTTTCTGCATATCATCGAGTTTTCTAAGAGCCAAACCTCCTTCCTCCACGGGACGACAGATAGAATTCCAGGCCACCCATTTTTTCTTACATTTGCCATTCTTCTCCCCCCAAAAGAAAGTACTCATCATCCGGTGAATGTTTTTAATAGTAGATTGAGGGAACTGAAGGACAGCAAAAAGATGAAGAGCCATACTAGAAATAACGTCACGAAGTAAGGTAAGACGGCCACCCATTGAAAGGAATCTCATCTTCCACCCCGAAATTTTCTTTTGAATATTAGACAGCATATCTTCAAGATGAACCTGTTTGAGACAACCCAAAATAATAGGCACTCCAAGATATTTGAAAGGAAAAGATCCTTCTGAAAATCCAGTCTTCCGTAATAATAAGCTTTTGCGAGCAACAGAGATTTTTTTGGAGCAGAAAATGGCAGATTTAGAGTGATTGTTACACTGACCCGACCAGCGCTCATATTTATGGAGCACAGATAAAATCTCCCTTATGGCTTGAGAGCTACCATTAGAAAAAATAACTACATATCAGCATACATAAGATGAGAAATTCTGGGAGTACCTCGGGCCTGGGAGAATTGACCAAATTTTTGAGCCTCCACACTTTGCTTGATCAATCCAGAGAGAATCTCTTGAAGAATAATAAAGAGATAAGGAGAAAGAGGATCACCCTGACGTAAACCTTGGCCAGCTTTAAAAAATCCTTTAATAGTGCTATTCATCATAATAGAATACCAAGGGGTCAAGATGCATGTTCTGATAAGATCACAAAAGTTAGAGGAAAAACCAAAACAACAAAGAACCTCCAGAAGAAACAACCAATCCACGCGATCGTAGGCTTTAGCCATGTCCAATTTAATCATGATATTACCACCATGGGCCTTTTTATTAATTGAGTGAATCATTTCCTGCGTGATACTAATATTTTCAAAGATACTTCTCCCTGGAATGAAATCGCCTTGTTCCCATGAGATCATTTTTTAGAGGAGCCCTGTCAGACGATTAACAATGATTTTGGAGAATATTTTATAGAGCACCGAACAAAGGCTGATTGGCCTAAATTTATCAAAACCAGAAGGAGTATCAACCTTTGGAATTAAGACTAGAAAAGAAGCAGTGAAAAATCTTGGAAGATGTTTAGAATTAAAAAAATCAGAAACGGCTTCCAAGACATCCTCTTTCACAATATCCCAACAACTTTTGAAAAAGCCCGAGCTAAAACCATCAGGTCCCGGAGAGCTGTTAGAAGGAATAGAAGACAGAGCAGAAGACACTTCCTTCATAGAAGGCACTGCACACAACATCAAATTGTCAGAATCAGAAATAATAGGAGAAATATGAGTCGATAAATCAGGTAACAATCTAGTCTGCGTGCCCTGCAAAAAAGAAGAAAAGAAATCCACAGCTCCCTGATGAAAACTCTCCGGCGAATTAAAAACCATACCATTCAATGATCTCATGTACACCATTTTTTTACGCCGTTTATTAGCAAGGCATGCATGAAAAAATTTAGTGTTACGATCGCCCTCCATATGCCATTTTAACTTGGCCATTTGAGCCAGTCTAGTATCTTCACGACAGAGCCAATTATCCAATTCCGCTGAGGCAGCCATAAGATCCCGCTCCGTTGCTTCATCCCAATTTTGCTGAAGTTTCTTTTCAATCTCCTCAATTTGCTGCTCAAGAGAATTAATATGCATATTAGTATGACCGAAATTCTATTTATTCCATTCACGCAAGGCGACCTTAGTGTTCTTCAATTTAAAAGCTAATTTTGTGAGCCCATGGCCATCAAAAGTAGCAGACCAAGCCTGCCTAACGCGCGACAAGAATAGGGGATGATCCACCCACATTTGTTGAAAACGAAAAGGCGAAGGGCCATAAGAAGAAGGGTCCATCTTGAACTCAATAACCATGGGAGAGTGATCAGAAGTGGTTCGTGGCAAGTAAGAGCAAACCGCATTCGGAAAATACGAAAGCAAAGAGAAATCCATAAGAACTCAATCTAGCTTCGCCCAAGACCGAGCAAGACCCGACTGCCCATTACACCAAGAAAAAGTTCTGCCCTTAGACTTCATCTCAACCAATCCACCTTGGTGAATCCAATCATTGAAATCTGCCATCGCCGCATTAGATCTAGGAGATCCACCCCTTCTCTCTGAATTATTCTGAATAATATTAAAATCTCCAGCAAAGAGACAAGGAGCCGACCCCATAGCCTGGGAGCTAAGGTCCTTCCACATAATTTTTCTATCATACATACTACACTTAGCATAGATGATAGTAAATAAAAACTGAAAAGACCGAGTGTTAACCCGAAGAGAGACAAACTGCAAGTTAGACCTCACCACTTGAATATCAAGAGAATTGGCCCAAAAAATCCAGATTTTACCACCAACATCCACATTAGAAGTAAAGGAATCAAACTGAAGATAATGTTGCAACCGGATAGCTTTGAAAAGGTTCCAGTACTGCAACCAATTGAGGTTTGAACTTGGAAACTAAGTTCTTTAGTCTACGACGAGAGGTACCAATGCCATGGACATTCCATACAATAATAGAATTATTCATAAAGATAATGTAGAGGGACGGGTAATGACCCGAGTGGAGCTTCTAACTTTCTCAATTTTTTTTTTTTATATTTTTTCTTTACCTGTTTATCTTCACATTCCGAATGGTAATCCTTAAACTGAGGTAGCACATCTGGAGGGATATCAGGGTCCGGCTCAGAAGCAATATCTTCAGGGTAGTTGCCAAGATTTTCCTTGAGACTCTCAGTAACTAAACAGTGTTCATTGTCCTCAATTGTAATGAAAGTAGAGTCCTCTAATATCAGAGGAGAGAGCGTTTCAACATTAAAAGAAAAAATGTCATTTTGGTTCAGAAGAGTACCTGCAACCTTAGTCGGCACTAGCACTCCTCCATCAATATGAGCATTGAATTCCATAGAAGTCCTCAGTCCAGAGTATGGTTCCAAATTGTTACCAGGCAGTTCCAGAATAGCATCAACTGATTTCGATAACTCACCAATTGTTTTTATGGACTCAGGCTCAGGGGGAATAGACACGGGAATCTCACCACCCTGTTTATTATCAAAACTAGGTCCACTAGGTTCATGATCCCCTTTCATACGTTCATAGTCTTGTTCCCCATGTTTAGTTTTTCCTGCATCCTCACTTGGCGCAACGGGTTCAGCGGCCTCTGTTTCGAGAGGGATAAACAGAGGGTTATTTATCGCACCATCCTCTTTCTGATTGGAACTGTTTCCACCCGGTTCATGATCTTCTTTTTTACGTCCCCAGTTTCTTTCCTCCTACTTTGGTTTTCCTGCACGACAAGTCTTAGAATTATGTCCCTGCACTCTGCATTTTCCACAATACGCCGGCAACATCTTGAAAATAATTTCTTGTTTTCTACTCGTAGCCAGCCCAAGAGTACCAATCCAGAAATACGAGATCAACTCCTTAGCAGCATCCATCTCCAAACAAAGACGAGCTCCATCAGTTCGGGTCACACAGCGCGTGGAATTATCCCTACGTATGAATCGACCAAACAGAGCAGTGAAGATCCGATGGAAGGATTCTTGATAAAAATTGGGAGGTAATCCGGGAAGTAAAATCCACACAGGAACATTAGAAGGTTCATGTTCCTCGTTGAAATCAGGAGACCAGTGGAAAGCACGGTAAGCCACTCCATTCACTTCACAGGATTCACGGGACAATGCTTTCACAAAATCTGCTTCCGTAGCCATTCTGATGAAGATGTTGCGGGGCAATTTCATAGAGGAGACCACCGGGGTAGATGACAGACCCCACCGACTGGCGATGAAGGCACGAATAGCGTCCAACGAGGGACGTTGTCGAAGGAACTTGATCACAATAGAAAAGCGGAATGGCTCTGCAGATCGGTTGATTTCTTCTTTGGAGAACTGGAAAAAAATTTCACCTTCCATTACTTTAGGAGCACGAGGGGCTATTGTGATTAAAGGGAGGGGTTGCGGCGCCGCAACAGCCATTTTAGCGAATGATGGACGGCCAGAAGAGTGGCCATCCACGACTGCCATGCAGCCACAGCAAAACTGAGACTCAGGGAAACCAAGGAAACTGAAAACCCTAGCAGAGCACGTAAAGGGCAATTTCATCCGCACTTAGGTCTCTTTACTTGCAACAAAAATCCAATTGCACTGTTTGATTGCCAATGTTACCGGCATATACTATAATTTTAGCATATGCGTGGTATTTGTATATAGCAACTAATGATTGTTCATACCATGATAGACTAATACTATGTTACCACTAAAAGAGAAATGTTTTAATCACAAATGAATTTTATAAAAGTACTCACAAATTATATATTGACGTGATTTGATATATTATACATAAGAATGAAAATTTTCTTATATTGTAAAATAAATCTATTTGTGGCTATAACACTTCTCTCAATAAATGACATACTTGAATACATATGCAAGTGTATTACAACTACATATACATGTAACTATCTAATTAAATACAAACTATATAAGCAATTTTTAAAGTCATACATATATTTTTTATGATATAAATTGAGAAGACCGTATAAATACACCATTTATTTTCCCTAATTGAACCTCAGACATGTATAATGCGCTCCTACCGTGCGGATCGGGTAAATCATCTGTTTTTCACTCGTAGGAATTTCCTAAAAGTTGTTTGTACCTAAGAGTTTGAACCTTTGACCTAGGTAATATAGCATATGACACTACAAGAGATTTGACTTTTAGGGACGAATTAAATTTCGTCCCAAAAGTCATTTTTGGAGATGAAATTTCCATTTCGTCTCCAAAAATGCCTGAGCTACTAAATTCATTCGAATGGATAAATATCCATTCGAATAAATATTTTGTGACAAACAAAATCATCTCAAAAAAGAAAAACCATTCGAACAGAACAAAATAGATTCGAACATGGAATTAATGTATGTTCGAACAGCATATAATCTGTTCAAATAATAATATTGGCGGGAAATTAATTTATTTTTCCTAGGGAAAGTTAATAACCGTTCAAACTTAAATTTATTTGCTCAAACGGACATTTTTTCCATTAATTTGTTTATCATCATTAATTTGTGCATACATTTTTTCCATTAAAGTAATAAATATTTTTTCCATTAATTTGTTATCCTTTTCAAAATATAAAAATGTGTATATATTATATATTATGATTTGCGTTGAGTTAAAATATTTATAAATTCATAAATTAATTTTTTGTAATTAATTTAAAACTTTATAGTAATTTCTTTTATGTTAAATTTATATAAATATAACTTTAAAGGTAATATCATTTTTCATATTATCATGAACGACAAGTAAAATGAAAAAAATCAACAAGGTAGCAAACAGGAAGAATAAAAACCATACATTAATTACATCCTAAATATATAATATTCAATACAACATAAAAAAGTAAAATAATAACTAAAACGATCTATTTGCTAAGTAGATCAATGAACTCCAGCAACAGAGCTCGTACTTGATCCAAAGTAGCCCCAGAAGGCTGTCTCTCAATAGCAGCAGTAGTACTAGAAGTTGGATCTATCGGCATGGCACTAGGCTATTCTGATGCAGTCTTCTGCAAATGCCGCTTACTCTTGCTAAATGTGATCTTTTTAAGGGGCCTCATCTGTGGTGACCTCCACTCAGTCACAGACACTGTAACCCCCAATCAGAGTAGGAGGTTAGATATCAGCAGTGCAAATGGTAGAACACCTCTTCTGGAAGAGCATGACTCCGATCGAATGTGGAGGAAGAAATACAATGTCAGATCAATGGAGTCCCCCCCGTGTTATCCCCAACAAAAATCTGACTTGATTGATCCCGAAATTAGTCTTGTGTTTTTTCGAATCGATGTTATAGCCAACAATCAAATTAAGCATTCTGAAAAATGTTATACAATTGGTATGTCGGATCACCTTGCATCCATCATATTGAGGAACCGAAGGGTCTCGCACTAGCTAACAGACTTGATCGTCTGTGAGACCATCATCAGATAGATCCTCATCCTCACTACCATCCAAACTAGCATCCGGCTCTACATTCGGCGCTAGTGTTGAGGATGCGGCCAGTGTGTCAAAATTAGATGGTGTAGTTGTTGGTCCTGGTGTAGCCGCTACAGGATATGCCCCGCCCACGCGTGGGATATCAAGGAACTCAGCAATAATGCGGGAAGAGAAAGTAATACTCACTCTCCGGACCGCTAAGGTGTAGAACAAAGCATCAGTGTTATCCTCTCATGGCACAGTAAAACTCACTGATCATCTCTGATATGCAGTACCCTACTACTGACAGATAGGTGTCCATCCCCACTCGGTGAAGATCAACTATATGCTTTGTCCCTCCCATGAAAGATCAGAGAAGTTAGACAAATGATCTCACGCTCGACAAGTATAGGCCTCGTCTCCTAAGTATGAGCTGGTCCACTACTTTGGTTGAGCTGATCTCTTGCACATTTTCTTCCGCTGGATGCCATTAGTATATTGTTTAACCACAAGGAAAGTAAAAATATAATTAACCACAATATTTAAATTATATTATTGAAGAATTATACTATATTGAACTGAATTGAAATAATAAGTTCGAATGAAACATATTCTGTTCGAACTAGTAAAATCTATTCGAATGGACTGTTCTGTTCATTCGAATGAATTTATTTTGTTCGAACCGAAATAAATCTGTTTGGCAACTAAGCATTCGAACGGACTAGAGTTCATTCGAACAAGAACACGCAAAACAGCCATGGCTGATATGACTCAGCCCCAAATGAAAAAACTCAATCTAGATGTTATCATTTGTTTTAAACGATAGAAATGATTAAGGAGTGAAGCTCAATCATTTCTACCGATTATTTTGATGTTATTTCTACTGAATACACCAAAATGGGGGATTTCGGATTTGAAATCCATACCCCCCCAAACACAACCCACTCGAACATAAAACCAAACAATAGATGTGGAGACTTGGTCCATACCTCTTAGAAGTTCAAATGTGGGGTTGCTACGGCAGTTGAGTGATGGTTTTCGTGGCAGAGATAAAGGGCAAAATTGAAGCTCTCGACGACTGCTGGTTCGAACTGGAGTGATTTGTTTTATTGTATTCGAACTGGGTATATAATGACCGTGGCGTCTCTTTCAAACGGAATACATATATGTTCGAATGGTTATTATACTAACATATTTCTAATTATATTACTAGTAGTAATATATAATAATACTAATATTACAAAGTACAAAAGTATAAAAGTATAAAAATAAAACTAATAATAGTATTATAATATTTTTATTCAATATATTTAGTATATTATTAGTAATATACTTATTCTATTACCTATAACATACTAAGTACTTAGTATAATTACAATGGGTTAATTATATAGCTACTATATATAAGTTATGATAACTGTACAAGTTAATATAATTAATATATATTAATAAGTTATATATATAGTACTTATTAGTTATATAGCTACTATAGTTTAAGTATTATATATAGACTATATAGCTATTGCTATTAATAGTTATGATAACTATACTCATATATGTTCACTGGATATTATAACACTAACTATAGATATACGTTACTATTATAAGTTATGATAAGTAGTATACAAGTACTTAATATAATTAATATATATTAATAAGTACTATATATAGTACTTATTAGTTATATAACTACTATAGTGTATGTATTATATATAGTTACTATATAGTTATAGCTATTATAAGTATGATAGTTATACAAGTTAATATAATTAATATATATATATATAGTTATTATTAATTATATAGCTACTATAGTGTAAGTATTATATATAGTTACTATATAGCTATAACTATTATAAGTTACAATAACTATAGAAGTTAATATAATTAATATATATATATATAGTACTTATTAGTTATATAGCTACTATAGTGTAAGTATTATATAGTTACTATATAGCTATTGCTATTATAATTTATGATAACTATACTCATATATGTTCTCTGGATATTATAACACTAACACTAACTCATATATATATATATATATATATATATAACATTAATATTTTTGTTTTTGTAGGACAAAATGATATCTCTTAAGGAAACTGTTGCGGATCCATCTAATGCATCATTTGTCAACGATGCTCAGATCTTTTCTCAAGTTCTTGGATCACGTTTTAGATATTTATGGGGCTTAGGACGTTGTGTGAAGCCATCCTCAACATCATCATCATCTTTTCGAGTCAGATCGAATGACGACAAAACTAAGGAATTGAAGAAAGCAACACTTGAGATAAAACGATTGAGGTCCAAGGAAAATAATTGTTGATCCGATTAGATCAAGTGACGGATCTTGAGGCAAGATTGGAAGAGAACATCCAGATGAGACTGGGGACGGAGGTACAAAAAGCTGTGCTTGAACAGTTGTAGTCAATTATGTCCCAAAACTCTATACCACCACCACAATCTTAAAATTTATTTTTTCTTTCATTGCCTTTTCTATTATTATGTTCCAAAATATTTGAACAATTGATATTTGAATTACAATTTGTGTAATACAAGTATGGTATTTTTAATTAATTAAATTATGTTATGTATAATTAATACATTTCGAACGGTAAATAACCAGTTCGAACGGTAAATTACCATTTATAAATCCATTCGAACAAAAACAGACTCATTTGAACAAAAACAGACCCAATTCGAATGACAAACTAGAAATACGGTCCGTACAAACGTTCAAACAACATTAATTTTCAAAACACTGTTCGAACGAATAGAATTTCATAAAATAAAATGTCTGTTCAAACGGACATAATTTATATTCGAACAAAAGTCATTCGAAAAAAATTTATTAGTTCGAACACCTCGTTCGTTTGAATAGGATCAAATATGGTTATTTGTTCAAATGGATGGGTCGGTTCAAACTGACAAATATTCCATTCGAACAATGTTTTGAGACAAAATTGGTTTGTCTAAAAAAAACTCCCGTTCGAACAATTTCGACTGGTTCTGCCAAATTTAGTCCCTAAAAGTGATTTTTTGAGATGCAAATTGAATTTTGCATCCAAAAACCTTTTGAGACGGTCTTTTAAAGACAAAATAGAGACAAAATTTTCATCTTCAAAACTATTTTGGGACGAAATTAGGGTTTTTTTAGACAAAGTTTTTTGTCTCAAAAAACCATATCTCTTGTAGTGTGATATAATTATGGATGTCATATATATGATTACCAATACATACTATAAATGTTAGTTTATAGTATAAATTGTTTAAACGCTGAATAATTAAGTTTAATTAGCATTTTCTGCGATTGCTTTAAGAAACAATCCATTGTGGTATGAGTTAATTAGAAATAGAACCTTCTCTTAATTTCTCCATCCATTAATATTAAGATAAAACACATAGGTTACCATGTGCCAAATTGATTTTTTTAAATAAATCAATAAATATTTTATTAAAAGTACTAAATAATAATTAATCTTTTATATTGAAAAGTGATGTTATAGGTTTAAAAAATAAAAAGTAAAGAACTAGTTCTAATATTAATTTTTCTTAAATTTATATATGTGATCGAACGGTTGTTTGTTGCGTTCAAATGTTGTTTATATCTATTATATAATATTCCATCTGAACGTGTTCAAACAAATATAGAATGCGTTTATATGTAAATTCCAGTCAAATATTGCCAATTAAGAACTGGAACGCGCTATTTTTTAATGGTATTCATACACTATTAGAACGACACTCTATTGCATTCAAATGATATCCTATTACATTCAAAAGTAATACTACATGCAATCTTAAAGTGTGCAAGTACCGCGTAATCGTTTTGAAAAATAATGAGTTTATTATTAAAAAAAAAGAAAAAATTTCATGTGAGTCTCATATTTATTCATTTTTTTTAAAAGAATTATGCGGTACTTACACACTCTACGACTGCAAATATCATTTTTCTAAGTATTCAAACATATTTGCAATCCGTTCATTTGGTTAAATTTTTGGTCAAATTTTATCGGTACTTGGCACAGACGACCATGTTTTTAAAGTTTAATTTATTGAACATTTTTTTATTCGTTTGAACAATCAACAATGTTCTTAAAAGTACAAAGCATCCAAACTTCTCAAAAGATTGCAAATTAATTGGGTTCAAACAATTGTGCCAGATCAGATGATGCAAGAGGACGTAATCGCCAGGAGATGTAGTAAACCCAACAAAAACCATTGTTGTAGGAAATTAAGTGGATGATGAGGAATTGTATAGGTTGCCATTCTCAGAATTAATTTTTCTTTTTTGAACAATTATCATGTATTTTATTATTACTAATTTAGGTTTCCAATGCCATAATTAATAGTTTAGGTTGCTAATCTCATACTTAATTACCAGATAAAAATTGAAATTTTATTTTAACTGTTGAACAATTATAATGTATTTATTACTATTAATTTTTTGTATTTCGAGTTTAATTTATTTTCATAATTATTAAACTGTGGTCTTAAGACCCTTCTGGTGCCATGGTGGGCTATTAGCCAGAAAATGAAGACCCTTTCTGTAGACCGCCAAGGCACCAGAAGACCCTTTCTGGCTAATACCCCACCATGTGTTGAGTATTTGCTCTTGGGGTCTTCATGTGTTGTGGCGAGGTACTAAGTTCTGTAGAGTCTTAGCTTTGTATGTGCGTTAGCTTTGTACTACCCCAATAGAGTCTTTTTATGCACTTAAAGCTTACTAGTCACTCGGTCTTTATGTGCCTTAGTGGGCTACAAGGCCCGCAGGGTCTCAAGGTGAAATGGCATGGTACTGTAGTAATAGCCCAAAAACTAGTTGTGGTGTGGTATTGGCTAGGCATGGTGTTAAGGTGCCTTGACCTGACATGGTCTTAGACTCTTAAGGTGTGCTGATTGTTACTAGTCTGGCAAGGACTTTTTGTGCACTTCCGTGGTATACTAAAAGGGACTTAGTGCCTTAGTGTGGCAGCGGGGTGTCGTGCCAGGGAAACTAGCCCGACATGGACTTTACATGCCTTGGCGAGGTGTGTTATGGTTGGAACCTAGCCTGACATGTCTTTTAATGCACTATCCGGACAATAGCTCGAAAGCATATTTTGGTGTCTTGGCTGGGTACTAGATTGACGAAGTCATTAGATGCCCAGGAGGGTCACTAGGCCCACAAGGTCTTTTCTGTGTGTTGCCGATGTAATAGCTTAATCAAATCTTCAGCACCCTAGCAGTGTACTAGTCTAGTAGGTTCATTAGTTGTCTTGGAAAGTCTCTAACCGAGCAGGGCCTTTTGTTGCCTCGGTAGGGTACTAGCCTAACAAGATTTATAAGGCAAAAAGCTACGCCCACCGCTTGCCCTTTCTGCTTGACCTGGAATCCCATGTGGCATGACTTAATAGATTAAAAATTTTCATTTCTTCAAACGAAAAAGTATATCTAAAGCGAAAAATTCCATCGTCTTCTTCAAGTGAAAAATTTCGTCTTCTTCAAGCCTCCCTCTCTCCCGAAAATGTCTCTCCCTTGTAAAATCAGTCACCTCCATCAATAACGGCAAACCACCAGTCGCTAGATCTGCCCTCCCTTCTCCCTTGTTTTCGTCTTCTTCAAGCCTCCCTCTCTCCCGAAAACGTCTCTCCCTTGTTTTTGTCACCTCCATCAACAACGGCAATGTAACGCCCCAATAGAAGGCCTAAACCACATGACCTATACTCCAAAATTATTAGTCAATGATATAATTAGAGCCACATTGGAACCTTATAAAGAGCAAGAACTTCTCCTTCACAAGCAATGTGGGATCCCATACACCACCTACCCTTATCCATATCATATGGGGAATCATAATCTACCCCCCTTAAATTCCCAACGTCCTCATCAGGCCTGTCCATTGTAGGTGGCAAAGCTCAAGTCCCACATTTCTGGTTGGGATAGGCTCTGATACCATTTGTAACGCCCCAATGGAAGGCCCAAACCACATAGCCTATACTCCAAAATGACTAGTCAATGATACAATTAGAGCCACATTGGAACCTTATAAAGAGCAAGAACTTCTCATTCACAAGCAATGTGGGATCCCATACACCACCTACCCTTATCTATATCATATGGGGAATCACAATCTACCCCCCTTAAATTCCCGACGTCCTCGTCAGGCCTGTCCATTGTTGGTGGCAACGCTCAAGTCCCACATTTCTGGTTGGGATAGGCTCTGATACCATTTGTAACGCCCCAATGGAAGGCCCAAACCACATGGCCTGTACTCCAAAAGAACTAGTCAATGATACAATTAGAGCCACATTGGAACCTTATAAAGAGCAAGAACTTCTCCTTCCCAAGCAATGTGGGATCCCATACACCACCTACCCTTATCCATATCATATGGGGTATCACAGGCAAACCACCAGTCGCCTCCATTTTCTTTGGCCAAACCATTATGTCGCCTCAATTTTGTGTGGCCAAACCATTTTTTCGCCTCCATCAACCACGCCAAACCCCCCTCACCTGAAATCGAAGCCCCTTAAGATCAAAGCCTCCATTGTCACCCCGAGAGAGGTAAGACATTCTATTTTCTCAAATTATTCCCAAAATTTGGGAAAAAAAAATGCTTCATGCTGTTGCTTTCCATTTTTTATCTTTTCTTTTCTAAAATTAATTCATGTTTTCTTTGTTGGCAAAGCAGCGCAAAACTAATTTATTCAGCTTGATTCTAATATGCTTCAGCTTTGATTTTTTTTTTTTTTAAATAGGTATGCTTCCTATGAATAATCGATCCACTTCCATGGGTCATTTTCTCTGGCCTGTTATTTCTACCCTTGATAGGGAAGTAGAGTAAATTAAGGTCTTACAATTTGAATTCATGGAGTACTGAACATGCATGGATAGTTGCTTTCTTCAGCTTTGAATTCATGAATATGGTCTTGCAATTTGCATAAATTGCTGATCATGTTTTACCTTTCCAAATCATTCTAACTTTACCAACATCGACAATTATGACAGAGTGCATAAATTTTACGCATATATATATATATATATATCCATTAGTTTCTATTCATGTATGTGCATATTCAATTAATTTTGAGAAGTATTGAAATTACATATGAATTATGTTTGGACCCTGAATTCTGAAACTTTGTTGGCTACATATATACCCACCTTTATTTAGTTTCATTTGTCCAGAAACTGTCATGTTTACTTCCTCCTTTGCTAGCTCTCATGTGCGTGCCTTGCTGATTGATGATGATATATATATATATAAAATATATTTACAACCATGAATTGTGTAACCGTTGTATAATTGCTTTGAAAAAATGAATAAAACATAGGACCTATATGAAAAAAATTAATTTTTTAATAGTGTACCCCACTTTTTTTCAAAACGATTACGCGGCATTTACACACTTCACGGTTATATGTAAAATTACTCATATATATACATATATATATATATGTTGTGTTAGTCATTTTGATATGTTGTGTTGGTCATTTTGATATATATATATATATATATATATATTATATATATATATATATATATATGAGGCCACTAATCAATCATTTGGTAGTCTAGAAATAGAAGTTGTCAATATTGACACAATGTCTGAAGCACGTAGTAGCACTAGCAATATCTCACACTCAAGAAACTCTTGTCAAAATGAATACCTAATATGCTTTTGTGATATTAACGCATGTTGACAAACCGTGCATACGGAGGATAATGAGGGGCGCCAATTGTTCAGTTGCCAAAACTTTGAGGTATGTTATTTAACTCTTGTTTGCTAAGAAGTGATTGGTAATCTTTGTTTGCTAATATGTGTTGGTTGATTTTTTTTATTGGTATGACCTGAAAATACTACCATATGGTGAGAAGAGAATCAACCGTTTAAATATCAAAATTCAAAATATACAACTAGCAATGGATATCCAAACAACTCGACATCGACTAGAAATAGAGACTAAGAGGTGCAAGAGAAAGTTTGAGAGGGTCAGTGTAGTTTTAGTAATTTCAATGTCGTGGGTACTTTGTTTATGCATGCTTTTTGAGAAGTGTTGAGAAAAGAAGATGTAATATATGAAGCAATTTTGTATTTTAGCTTATAAGGAACGTCTGGTAGATTACTTGTAGAGGAGAATTTGAAGAAACGCTAGGTTTTAAAGTTGAGCTTGCTGGGATGTTCATTTGCAATATTTTGAGCATTTTTCGATTCATTTGTTTAATATACTCGATTATCATGTCAGGAGTATGCTTTCCAGAATTGTTCCACCATTTTTCTACAAAATTTAAATGAACAAATAAATACGGTTTGCAATTTATCTTCAACTTCCAAAATTGATTTTAAAATGTATAAATGGAAGTTCTATGTAGGTTCCTTCGAGACAATAACAATTTGGTAGCCAACCTATTTATCTACACAAGAACCAAGACCACATCAAGGACCTCTAAAAGTAATATGTTTGCAGCAATTCAGAAAAGAAGATGTAATATATGAAGCAATGTTGCATTTTGCATTGGTCCCTCCCATCATTAATCAACCAGAAAAATGTAGTTTAATTACAAAATATGAAGCAACCATAAAATTGGTCCCTCCCAGAAAACTATAGTTTCATTACAAAATGTGGAGCAACCAGAAAATTGGTCCCTCCCAGAAAACTGAAGTTTCATTACAAAATATAGAGCAGCAAGAAAAATGGAGCAAATATACGAAATCATCCAGCTATCTTCCAAAAGCATGGCATCTTCTAATCACCAAAATTGCATTATTTATGATTAATTTCTCAGATCATTATCCTGGTCCGAGAGATGCAATCCTCTCCATTGCCCCTAAATGAACAAAAAGCCACTACTATCATCTAAAAAAGAATCCTCAAAAACTAAATATGATATTTCACGTCGAGATTACCTACATTATAAGAGCACTTGGTCCAATATGAAGAGCCTCCGTAGTGTATACTTGATCAGTTGTGTCGAGGGCATCAAAAAATGTTAAAAGTGGCAATGCACTTAAGAAAAATAATACCAAAATAATGTATTTTGAATTACCTGTGAGAGAGGAGCAGTCTATCTAATACCAAAATAATTTGTAGTGTATACTTGATGAGTTGTGTACTGTGAGTGGCATAAAAAAATTGTTAAATGAACCAACGTATTAAAACTGTGTGCACCATAATGTAGTTTGAATTACATGTGAGGGAGGAGCAATCCGTCCAATGCCAAAATAATCTGTAGCAATCAAAGGAGTTGAAAAACAATCTGGTGCGTGTGTCCAAATTTGACTTTATTGATCCTAGTGGCAAAAGTACATTATTTTTCCCATGTTTATAAACATAAAAATCTAGCAATTGTGAACAGAAAAAATGTACCTGGGTTTGAAGAGCCTCATGTTATGTGTAGCTCACAATGCATTTATCCGGAGCGTGACTACTCCGTTGTGCATTGGAATGAAGATAATAATTTATTTTTACACGTCTATAATATCTTTTGAACCTTAAATTTAGTATACATTAATAAAAAGCAACCTCAGCTTCGTCATGGTGTAATCACCATCTTGTACTAGATTTCTTAAGACTCTTCACAACGTGGTGCACTTTTCTATTAGACAATGGTCTTCTCTTACTCCAAACTATCAACGGACTAAGAATTCTACCTATCGTGCCCTCCATGGAAGTAGTTGGATCAACTGTATTTCTAGTATCATGATTAGTGATACCAGTGTATTGTACCTTCAACTGTTCTATCTAGCTAATCAATTTAACATAGCTACTCTCGACCTTTGAAACATTGAAACATAGTTCATAAAAGCAATTTTGGATCCTATCATACCTTCGGGCGTCGTCGATGCTACTAGTGTCATAACTACTTTTCACGAAGGTGTATTTTTGCTTAACATCCTTCCTCCACCGATCCAAGATGTATTTTGATGGTATTATATGCTTGCCTAGTTGAGTCAAGATACGAATAGCATGCCTACATAATATGCCCCTAAACTCAAATAACTTAGAACTGCATTTAACATCAAGGGGATCTTGATCAACTTTGACAGTGAAGGTTGCACGTTTTAACAAGTCATCACCAACTTGAACCTCATCGGCAACTACGAACGTATATCTACCACCCTCACATCCCAATAACGAGGTAGCCAAATATAGAAATCCTCGCAATTCCTCTTGTACTTCTTTGAATTTAGCAATTGTATATGCTTTTTGAAATTGCTTCTCAAGAGGATAGCAACTGATGCAAGGAATCTCCATGTTCCATGAATTAAAGTTAGCAAATATTTCATTCTCTACCTTCCTCCTAAAGACTGAATCATACTGGTCAATAAATTGTTCTAGAGTTGCTCTAGAGTTAACGTATTCGTCGAAAAATGCATTCATACCTTCACTCCGCTGTGTAGTTGACATTCCTGCCCAAAATGTGTCTCTAGCGTAGGCCGGCACCCAAAAATATTGATCACTATATAGTGATACCAATCATGCATTCTCATGTAGATCATAGGTATCAAGCATATCGCGCCAATGTTCCTCGAATTCATGCTCATTGAAAGAGTCATAAACGCACCTATATGGAGTACTCTCGATTTTTCCATATCGATAATGTGATCCAAACTTCTCTTGAAGCTATTTCATTATATGCCACAAGCAGAAGCGATGCCTAGACGTTGGAAACACCCTCAAAATTGAAATTTTTATGGCCTTATCTTGGTCTGTGATGATTGCATTAGGCAGTTGGTATTCATACACTTCAACCATGACTCAAACAACCACTCAAATGTGTTTGCTTCCTCATTGGATATCAATCCACATTCAAATAGGATTGACTGCTCATGCTGGTTCACATTCACAAACGCTGCAGCACCTCCAACCCCGAGGCGAAGTTGTCATGCTTTGTCATTGTAGTTTCGACACTCCTTCTCCCCGAATGGCACATTCTCGTAACCCCCAGCCTCAACAACCACAACTCTGGAATTTTTGGACAACCTTATTCCTACCTCATCAATTATTTCAAGCCTCTTAGCCACACGAGCATCAACCTTCTTAAAGCATCTGAAATGTCTTGCCTTTCTCAGACTACAAACGTGTGTGTGATCCAAGGTCACTTTAGATATCGTATATCTACCTTTTTCATTCAGTATCACGTTAATCCCAACCATACACCCTATCTTCTCTGTTTGTCTTGATTTCATAACATTGGCAGCCTCCTCACGCACATGCCAAACAAAACCATCTTACATTCCCATTGTCATCCTGTCTAGAATTTCTTTTGAACATCCCAAACCCATTTTGCTTACCATACTTCATATAGTAAGACCGAACTTCTTCTATTGATGAGAATTTCACTCCAACCATAGGTTATTCAATAGTTTCATCACATTCAATCTCCTTATCAATTCCTACCTCATCGCACTCATTATCTGAATATTCTATGCCGGCATCCATTGTCCATCCAACATTTAAATTGTCTGCAAATTGTTAGCACGTTGAAAACAAGGGAGATGCATTGTATATGAAAGAACAAGCAAAAAAAGAAAAAAAAAATACCATAATGTAGTTTGAAAAAAAAAATCAAAAAAGCCCAAAAGCTGGTGGGCATAACTTGTAATAATATGATATATCATTACCATGTATTCTGAACTTAACCATGCACTTCAGCTAAAGACAAAAGACAAAAGACAAAGCATATAACACACTATCATTATCTAATCACAATATTCCATTATTTTTTATTCAGTGTTCTTTTTGCTTTTCATAGACTCCAAGTGGGCCATAATTCAAGCATATATCATAGATGTATAAAATTACAGTCTGTCAGTCATATAGACAACAATCCCCTGCTAAACTCCAACAAACAAACACTTAAAAGGAACCAATTCATCCAAAAGAGAGGATCTTTCACAACATCTAACTTCCACAACAGTGCCACACATCTTTATCTTAAATCAAATACAAAAATAGAGTTTGCAATTGGTAAATTTAAAGGAATAAGGATGTTTGTATCCAATTCAAATTGAAGCAAAGTTAGATGTGAAAGATAGGCATGAAACATGGATTAACCAAATAGCAACATTGTATCAAAATAGCTTCAAGACATTACACTACGAGAAGAGAAGAGAAGAGAAGAAGATAGTGAAGGAGAGAAGGGAGCACAACTATACCAACCAAGAAAAAAGAGACCTACAATAAAACTCTCCATCAACAATACATGGTAACTTGTATAAAAATTGTTAGGTCACCTTTTTATAGATCTTATAGATTAAAACCTTATTCGATTCGAGGAAGAGGGAAAGAAATCTACCTCTCGAATTGGAGGTCGAACAGAGGAAGATGGTGCCAGAAATTGATCTCTTCTACTGCGCGGACTGGATGCCGGTGCTAGACAGAGGGAAATAAGGGCCAAGCTTCAAGGTTTGGGAGTTGGGGGTTTTCGGATCTGAAGAGGGAAAGAAACAAGAGAAATTTTGTTTCCTTTTCCTTTTCTTTTTTTTTTAATTTTTAAATTAGAAAAAGACACTGTGTCATGCCATGTCAAGTAGTATCTACAAGTGGGAGCAATGGTTGATGGCTGTAGAATGACCCATTTTTAAGTGCCTTTCTTAAGTACTAGTTAAGGAAGGTCGTTAAATGTCTTGGTAGGGTACTAGTTAAATAAGGTCATTAGCTTCCTTGGGGGTACTTACAAGGTCTTTAGGTGCCCTAGCAAGGTAGTAGTGATTGGTGCAAAACTACAAGTGCACAGTATCATAATTTTATAATAAAGTGATGAGAAGAGTATCGTCCTCAGGGATTGGTAACTTACTTTTGACAAATACCGAAATTATATTAATCTCGACTTTATTTAGAAAAGTCACTAAGATTTTTGTAATTGCAATTTAAAATAAAATCAATTCAAAGAAAATAGTCAAAGGAAAATAAAGATGTTGCCCGAAGATCAAATTAATGGGAAATAAAACTTCTAGGAAATCGATTTCACATAATCTCTCACTATGCTTTACTCATCTAACTAATTTAATTTAATTCTCTCTGTTTGTTAGCAAATCTCCAATTCATCCAAAAGCCTCTTTCGATAGTCAATTAGAAATTATTCTTGTTCATCATTTTACAAAAGAATATGCAAATTAATAACGTAAGAAAGCAATAAGACTAATTATTTTAATACTACATAGGTTCGTACAAGTCTTTCGATCTCTATATTTACCTATGCCAAAATATCCAAGATATATCCTATAATTCCCTCTTTTGATATCAAATTACAAGATCAAAATCATCTAATTAACGACCAGTTAATTAGAAGCAATAAGCTCAGAATAAATCAAACAAACATGAAAGAGAAATACTTCAAATTAACATAGAAAAATAAGCATAGTTCGGAACTAGATTACATCGTTTTCCTAGAATAAAAAAAAATTAGTTGAAAGTAAAGAACATCAAAACTCCCCGTCGTTCCCAGCGACCTTGAATTTTTACTCTGTGCGTTGGTCTCCTCTCACATGTGCAAATGGGCCGCGTCTCTTTTGTCTCTAATTTCAACCTTCTCACATTTTTCTCTTCTTTCCAACGTCATCTCTTTGTTTCAATTTTTTTTTTAAATCATTAAAGGTTGGTGGGTAGAGTGAAATCATGAGCTAGGATCGGTTTTTGAGATTTTGCCATTGAGCCTTTCTTTTCTTTTTTTTTTCCTTCCTTCACGTGTCAACTTCCGTCGCTACATCTTGAGGATTTTTCGTTCTGCTTCTTTTCAACATCGTACGTTTTTCATTTTTAATTTCAACTTGATCTTTATCCTCAAAACAGCTTCAATAACCAGCCCTCATATTTAGATAAATCTTCATTTAAATGAGAGAGACCCTAGACAATAGGCTTCTAAAATTTGGATCTTTCTTTTCTTCAAATCTGAAATAAAATTTACATGAAGAGAATGAAGCCTAAAATCAATAAAAATAAATAAAATTGGACTAAAACTTAAATTTAAGAAGTGATATCAAACACCCCCAAACTTAAAACTTTGTTTGTCCTTAAACAAAAAGAAAATAAAATAAGCAATATAGACAATATCAACTAGACCCCATAGAAAAATCTCATCACTCACCAAGCCATGATCTGAATTTAGATTTCATCACTAGTATCTTACTCTTTTAACATCAAATATAGCAGGAAAATCAATCAAAAATTTAGCAATTTGTCAAGCAAAAGTTAAGCGTTTACTTCAACCTAAAGCTAAGACCTTGAGTGTGTGTGTGTGTGTGTGTGTGTGATATAGTCAATTCAACTCCAAACCACCTACAAACGCATATAAAAGTAGAACAACTGAAATCAAAAGAATTATCTTAAAACTTAACCTCATAAGTCCAATTTTTAGAAATCCTTTCTAATAATGTAATCAAACCAAAATCAGAGATCAAAAGGTCTTTAATCAAGTTGTAATGACAGGCCATAGGGCGAGGGCTAAAAAAGAAATGGGTAAGGAAAATCAAAGCATACTAGGAAAATATTTGGTGGCAAGAACAATAAAAGAGAATTCCACAGAATTCAAACCAAAACTCTTTCACGACTATATGCCATAATGTGATATTATTGTTTATGTAATCAATGAAGCAATACCAACTACACCTTAAGCAAAAATTGAAGTGATCCGCACTCCATTTATTGAATTTTTTCTATTTTATGATTCCTGCCATGATGAATAAACCACCTCTGGGCAAAAGACGAACCTAGGAAAGCTACTTTTTTTCTCTTTTTTTTTTAGACTCCCACCTTTTTCATTCAGCCACCTCAGTTCCTTGAGGAACATCAACAAGCTTATGCAATCCTTCTGGTGGGGGCTAAAAGAGCAGAAATCGAAGCTACATTGGCTAAGTTAGAAGGTCTTAGGCATATCCAAGCGAGCTGGGGATCTTGGTTTTAGGGATTTTGAAGATTTCAACCTAGCTCTACTAGCCAAACAAGGTTGGAGGTTACTCACTCAATCCTCCTCTTTAGCTACACGAGTTCTACAAGCAAAATACTTCCCTTATGCTGACTTCCCTACTACAAAAGTCAGGACTTGCAACTCCTTTGTATGGAAAAGCATTACAGCAGCTAGACCTCTCCTCCTTGAAGGCCAAATCTAGAAAATTGGTAATGGTAAGAAGGTCAAAATCTGGTCTGACAAATGGATCCCTTCCCCCACTTCTTTTAGGATCCAATCTCCACCCAAGACCCTTGAACCCGAGGCCACTATTTCTTCCCTCATTGACCATGACACTCTCCAGTGGAATCTACCTTTACCCTATGACATCTTCAGTGAATCTAAGGCCACCACCATCTCAAAACTTCCTATTAGCCCCTGCAATAGTCTTGATCAGTTGGCTTGGAGATGTACTACCAATGGAAAATTCTCTGTGAAGTCTGCATATCACCTCCAAGTATCCATTTTCTACAGACAACCTTAGACAACCCTCATGTCCTCCAAGTTCTCCTGCCTTGTGGAACCATATCTGGCATTTACAAGTCCAAAATTCTGCCAAGATGTTTTTGTGGCAATCTTCAAAGGACATTCATCCCACTAAGGTAAACCTGCACATAAGACAGGTGGTTGACTCACCCCTGTGCCCAGTCTGCCTACTTCATCTTGAGACTATTTCTCATCTTCTTTGGACCTATGAAGCTGCTCATGAAGTTTGAAGTTGCAGCTCGAGAAGGCTCCAAAAGTGGAGCATTAATGAGGCACCTTTTAATTTGATCCTGGATGAGCTTTTTTCAACTCTGCCTATGGAGGATCAGACTGCAGTGGCCCTTACAACCAAGCAGCTTTGGCATAGGAGAAACAAATGGGTTTTCGAGTCTCAGTTCCTTTCCCCCCAACAAGTCACCAAGCATGTTTCCGTAAGCTTATCAGAGCTTCACATGCTTAAGGGGGTCTAGGTAAAAAACGTCTCTCTGGCCTCCTCCCTATATCAGTGGTGCAAACCCCCCTTCAATCACTACAAAATCAACTGGGATGCAGCCATCTATAAAGTTCATTGCAGGGTGGGTATAGGAAGGGTCATTAGGGACTAGAATGGTTGTCACTGCCACCTTAAGATCCACTTGTGCCTCCTTCCCTGACCCTTTGCTGGGGGAAGCCATTGCAGCACTGAGAGTAGTTAAATTATGTGTTGAACTAGGCCTCAGAACTATCATCCTTGAAGGAGACTCATTGAACATGGTGAATGCCATCAATGGACAAAAGGAAATTTGGAGTTCAGTTGGTCTTCTCATCTCATATATCAAGAAGTTGCTAAAACAAGTAGGAGTTTGGCAAGTTAACCATGTCCCTCGACAGACCAATGTAGTGGCTCACTGCTTGGCCAAGAGTTCACTAGACCTCGCTGAGGAGTCTATTCATGTAGAGGATTATCGTCATTGTATTCACAACCTCCTTGGTTGATTTATTAATATAAGTTCAACATTTTCTCAAAAAAAAAAATATGTAATTAGCCACTAGAGTATAAATATAGTATAAAAATATCAAGAGCCTGATGGCCTAATGGCAAATGACCCGATTCTCCAAATGGAAAACCTAGGTTCGAAACCCCCCACCCCCTTGTATAAAAAAAACATATAGTATAAAAATAAATTAGATATTAGCATAGAAATAAGTATAATGTAATAAGTTAATAACATGGATTGTAATACTATAGTATAATAACATATATTTAGACACAAGTGAATTAATATTTACTAATAATACTAACAATTATAAAAACTATAAATAATAAAAACTTAGGGCTAAAACAAAAATTAAAATTAGGCTTTAAAAAATAGAATTTAGTTTAGGCTTTAGGGGGAAAAATGACCCAAAACAGCGTTTAGGCCCTTTAAGGGAAGAATTTGAGTTTAGAAGCCCAAAATGGAAGCAGCACAGCCCAAAATGCACAACCCAGCCCATTCAAGCAAAACGGCGTTTTTTTACAGGAAAGCGAGCGTCGTTTTGACTATGGTTTATAAGTTTCTTCTCCCAGTAAAACGATGTTGTTTTCACTATGGTGTCTAAGTTTCCACCCACCACACCCCCCTCCCACCCCCTGTCGCGTGACCTCACCCCCAGATTCTCCCTTTCTCAGATTCTCTAAGTTTCTAAGAAACCCTAAGTCCCTTGAGCAACCTTCTCCCACCCACCTAGCTTGTCGCCTCTCTCTCTCTTCTCCTATTGGGCAGTTGTCCCTCCACTCTTGTTGTGTGACCTCACTGAGTCACTCACTCACTCACTCACAGACCCGCCACGAGTCGCAACCTCAATAACTGAGCTAAGTAGTGCTAATGTCCATCGAAGTCAGTTCCATCACCATAAGTGCCTCTTTCGTTCACCATCGTAGTTGATTTTTGGTATGCTTATTTCTAGATTTGGGTTCTACTAGTGCTTGCTTCCAGATTTTGGTTCACCACATTAAGTCCCTCCACTGCCCATTTTCATGCTTGGTTTTTTTGTTTATTACCATAATATGACTTTTTTATTATTACATGGTATGTGACTATTTTTGTTGGGACTGTTTTTTTGGCTTGCTTGTTGCTATGTTTTATGGTATCAATTCCCTTCTCTTGATCAAACAACTTTGTATATACTGCATAATGATTTCTTAATGATATTTTGGCAGTTTTAATTTGAATGTTGGGTTGTTTCTGGCTTGGTTGTTACAATGCTTTATGGTGTCAATTGACTTCTCTTAATCAAACAACTTTGTATATATTGAATAAAGTTGGGGCTTTTTTTAAGGATATTTCATGTGGTGTATATTTTTGGCTTACTTGTTAAATGATTTCTCAATGATATTTTTGTTTCTTGTCTGGCACCCAGCAGTCTATGAAAATCACATGTTTCTGTTTAAATTAGAATGTTGGGGTTGTTTTTTAATAAATTTGAGTTGGTGTGGGGTGGTTAGAAATTTAGACACAAAATTTGAATGTTGTGACTATTTTGAGCTATAGTGGGGTGGGGTGTCAAATAAATTTGAATGTTGGGCTACTTTTGAATGTGAATTTGCATAGTGAGGGTTGTTTTTGTGAATTTGTTGTCATTGTATGATTAACCATGCTCTTTTGTATGTGTGTTGTGTTTTAGTTTTTAAATCGTGAATGTTGAAGGCACAAGCACTCATATGTCCACCTCTGCATCTTGTCCAAAAGGACCATAACTATAACAGCCTATCAAGACTCACATAATCAAAGAGTCTAGTAAATCATTAAACTCTTCGGCAGGCACTCCTACTACCTTCCATTCTACTCTCCTCCCTCCACCCAGTAGTAGAAGCCCCAAGAATAGGTCTAAGGTACGGGATCACTTCCCAAGAGTGTTTAATTTCATCTCAATGAGCCTACAGCAACTTGTAAACATTGTGGGAGGTTACAAACATGTCATCCCAAACGGTAGGACACTTCATCCATAAGATCACACATCCACCTTTGCCTTAAAAACCGTAAGAATAAATTGGACAATGGTCAACAATTATTGGTTTCGGAGGCAAGAGTTGAAGGTGGGTAAAGGGAGAAGAATCTAGGGATGACCAAGTATAATGAGAAAAAATTTACGGCTACCGGCCTTGCTAGGATGGTGATAGTAGATGAGTTAACTTTTAGGGTTGTTGAGAATCAAAATTTTCAGGACTACACTAAATCCCTTAATCCTAGGTTTCCTATTCCTTCTCATTTTACAGTAATGAAGGATTGTATGAGACTATTCTTGAAGAAAATATTTTTTACAACCAAACAAAGAGTGCGTTTGACCAATAACACTTGAACTTCTATCCAAAACATTCATTACATGTGTGTCACGGCCCACTTTATTGATAGTAGTTGGAAGTTTCATAAGCAGATCACTTCATTTACTCGGGTTAGCGATCACAAGGGGCAACAATTGGGAGGGAGTTGGAGGAATGTATGCTTGACTGGTTCATTGACAAAATTCTTACAAAGTGGACAATGTTATCTCTAACAACTCCACTATTGATTGGTTGAGAATGAGGAAAATAGAAAGTGAGGAGTTTGTTGCGGATCACAAGTTTATTCACATGAGGTGTACTATACATATTTTAAATCTTATTGTGAGTGAAGGTTTAAAAGATGTTGATGACTTAATCATAAGGTTCTGCAATTTGATTAAGTACGTGAAGTCTTCTGTCCAAAGGCTTGCCATTTTCAAGTTTTGTGTTCATTGGTCAAAAGTATAGAGATAATGGGGCCTAGCTTGCCCTTTCTCTTGTTCGGATACAGCTACTGTGGATTGAGAGGCATCGGACCTAGTTTGATGTTCTATATTCTAGTTTCTTGTGTCTTGAATGCCTACTAGATGGAACTGGACCTATTTTATGTTGGACGTGGCTGAGAAGTATAAAAAATCCTTACAACTTCTGCTTAATGAGGATTCCTACTCATGAGTTTATTTGTCTGATGATGGGCTTGGGAAAAAGGGTTTAGGAGCTCTTGGGTCTGATGATTGGGAGACCATCATAAATTTTACGAAATTTCTTTATGTATTTTATAATGTCACATTACATATTTTTGGTACACTATATATCACCTCAAATCTGTATTTTCAAGAGCTTATTAATATTCATGCAAATTTGAATAGTTTTTGTAACAATAGTAATTGACGCTTGAGTTCAATGGCTTTTAGAATGAAAACAAAATATGATAAATATTAAGGGGATCTTCAAACGATAACTGGTTGTTTATTGATATCATTCTTGATCCACGTTACAAATTGGTTACTCTAGCATATTGGTTTAATCAAACATTGGACAATGAGAGAGGTGAAGAATTTGTTGAACTCCTCAAGAGGGATATGGAGCTCTTGTATGAACAATATGTTTGGCGGTGGGTGCGCAAGTGGGTCTAATTCAACTATGTCTCACACTAGTAACGAAGGTAGTGCATCAGTGGGGAGTAGTGGTACAATTGTTCCCTTGGTCTTTTTGAGAATGTTCCATAAAAAGTAAAAATCTACAATCTTGATGGATTGTAAGTTGAAGCTAGAATGGTATTTGTTGGAGGATGTTGAGGTTCCAACGAAGAGTTTGGACATTTTAATTTGGTGGAGTTGAACGTGGAGGGTCAACTCCACCAAATATCTGGTTCTTGATCAATGGCAAGAGATATCTTGGTCATGTTTTCTTTAACTTGTAGTGAATGATTTGGTTTTGCAGTTTGGTTATGTTTTTAGTAAAATTGAAGTAAATCAATGAACGATTTACATGCAGTGAATGATTTAGTTTTAGTTTCAGTTTTTGAAAAATTTGAGATTTGAAAGTCCCACAAAAAATCTTTTTTAAAACATGGGCAAAATATGAAGCTAAAAAAAAAATTCCAAATCTGACTCCACTCCGACAAGTAGGAGTTGGATTTAGGGAATTTCGACTCCAACTTGGTCAGTGCTCACCCCTAAAGCAAAGTCCTAGAAGTTATTTTAGTTGGCTTGAAGTTGAGCTGAGTTAGAAGAATTGGAACCATGGGGTTATTGTTGTGGAGTCATTTAGTTTGTGTCATCTTATTTTATAGGTGCTAGTTTAATTCTATTAACTTATAATTTGTGTCAATTATGTTTATGTGTCGATTGATTCTCACTTGGCACTATTATGAGGCAATTAGATGTTAGAAAAAAGTTCAGGTAAGTGGTACTCATATGCTAGACTTTACCCAAAAATAGCTAAGGTTAATTTTTTGAGAAAACGTGCATGTCTTTGTTATAAAAACAACCTTGGTTATTTTCTGCACTATTTTATGTATCTAAACAATGAAATGTGATATTTTATCATGATTGGTGTAGACATAAGCATCTTGTACTCCATTTCCCCACAACAAAAAATGTGAATTTGACTTTGATTTTTACATGATATTATGAAATTACTTATTCAATACACTATTCTATTAAGTATGGTATCTAAAAGTCCTATGGCATAACATTTTATTTCTACTTCTGTTCTGACCTTACCACGAGTATAAAATTATTATCTCTATCGTTATGTTGTACCAACATATCTGTTTTTGTTTCTTAGTGCATCCATTTTGGAGACAAAGTGTTTTCCTATGTGAATCTATTTTGTGTACACTCAACGTACCGAGTTTAAAAGGGTGAGATGCAAGGCCAAAAACTACTAGAAAACTACCTCTAGAACTCTCTCTCGGTTTCTCTCTAGGAAAGTGAGGGAAAAGTGCTAAGCGTGAGAAAATGTGAGAGGTATGTGATATAAAGGAGGGGCTTATATGAGGGTGGCTGAGTGACCCTTGGATGGGAGGGTTGCAACTGAAAAGATGGGGACAAAAGAGCTGCACAACTGCTATTTCCAGCTGCAGTCTAGCAGAGTGGATAGGCTGGTGTTTTTGTAGCCTTTTTTATTGCCATCAAATTACTATTTGAAGCTAGCAAATGAGTGGCATGTCAGCCATAGCCTTGGCGTTAGGAGGAGGAAGAAGCTTGCTCAAGAGACTTGGCTTGGTGGTGGTGGTTTTCGGTGGACCAAAGATGGGCCTAGCTGAGTGGGCTTGAATTTAGGGTATAGATAGGGTTTCGGTTAGATTAAGTCCAAATCAAATTTCTCTTGATCCAATGTAATTACCAAGTTGTAAGTGGTTAAGGGTGTATAAGGGTTACACTAGGGTTGAAACCCTCTTTAATTGACCAAATAGTGTTTGATGGCTCGTTTGTTTTCAGATATGAGATGAGATGAGGTGAGATTAAAGTTAAAAAATTGAATAAAGTATTGTTAAAATATATTTTTTAATATTATTTTTATTTTGAGATTTGAAAAAATTGAATTGTTTATTTTATTTTGTATTGAAAGTTGGGAACGTTGTAATGATTAGATGAGATGAGATGATATGTTTTATGAAAACAAATGAGGCCTGAAAGAAATAGTCTTTGGCATAGGTGGCATGAACACATGGCTTGATTTACCCATCATTCCATCACACTTCAACCTCCATGTGACAAGTGTCCTATTACTATTCCAATAAATGGCTAGGATTGTGCCATGTGTCCAACCAAAAGTAATTCTAGTGATTCCATGTGAATTTGGATATTCTACGACGCAATTTGACAATTGCTCAAACCGGTTGTCATGTGGCGCCATCCATGGTGTTACTATTCACCCAAAAAGTTGCGAAAATTTTTATTGTACCATAAAATCCTAAATAATCATACGAGTCTAGTGGTGCAATTCATTTTACGAATTCAGCTCCTAAGCACCTTAATTAAATAAAAAGGCACTATCGTTCACTATTCATCCGAAAAGTTGGAAATGTATTATTGCACTGTAAAATCCTAAATATTGTACTCCTAAGTACCTTAAATAAATAGAAAGGCAACTCTGTCACCATAGTGGGTTGAGATCCGACTATACTGACAAACTAAAACCTAATCGATCGCTCGATTCGTGAAATCTTTTCGGGATTTTACGACATTGTCTAAGGTCTAAATAAATTCATCCATTGAATTTCTTTTGGGTCATTACACTCCACTGTTATGAGTCTGTGACCACCACCATTTCATCAAGGTAGCTCTACTTTCTACAATGACACCGAATGTCATTTCAAAATCCCAAGTTTCTGGCTATAAATCAAACATTTTGGGTATGGTAGTTTGGGTGATTTGGTTGATATACCTAAAGTATACAAATGGATCCAAAGGTGTTGCATGTTTGGGTGATTTGATAGTTGTTTGGGATTAGGGTTTGCTACCTTATTTCGAAACCCTAAATCTTTTGAGGTTTATTATTACAATTCCAAATCCTAATCTCAAACCATACTTATGCCCTAATCCTCCTCTGCCAATTAATTTGGGTGGTTTGGGATAAATCTAAGTCCCCAATTTAAATTGGGTTTGGAATTCAAGTTTGACCGTAATACAAACACCCAAATTTTATTATTTTTTGAGTTTGAATGAGGGTTGTAAAATTGTGACCCTTATTCGATCTTTATATTCTCTAGTGTGGTGTTTGTTGTGAGTTATGAATTTGTGATATGCTCTTGTTTTCTCAGGTATATTTTTTAAACTAAATTGAAGGTACGAAAGTGTTGGCACATCCACTAAATGTGAAGCCACAACTTAACTCAAGGGGATAATATATCCAAAGCCACAAATACTACCCCTACCCTTACCCCTATCTCTTACCCTATCCCAAACACTTCATTACTCCCAATTCAATCCAATAAAAGGAATGCTTCAACGGCGACCATTTCACCAAAGTGGAGGGTTGTTAACGCAATAACCCAAAAGCCAAACATAATTATTAGGGCCCTATTATGGGTTGTCACTATAAAATCACTCAAACAAGTAACAAGCACCTTCCAGCACGTCTCCCTATAGTCAAGGGATAAAGTAGATTGGACTTTGGGTTGAAGAAGGGCACTTTGAAATGCATACGAAGTATGACCTGTATAGATTGAGGGTGTCTCTTGCTTGGATGGTAATCATTTACTAGTTGCCCTTTAGGTTTGTTGAGGGTGGCTCCAATCTGCCTACACTTGAAATTTGGAATCTAGATTTAATATACCATTTTGCCACACTGTGGGAAAGGATGTCAAAGATATATGGTTTTTAGAAGAATAAATGAAAGAGCTTGTGTAAGGGTCATTTGGTGTCTCTCACCACCAATATGTATACATTGGTGCAAAACTTGAATTAGAAGTGTTATGGCTCACTTTAGTGATGGTGGTTGGGAGTTGAACAAGAAAATTATCAAGTTTTCTATGAGTTCCAAACATAAAGGGGAGACGATTGATAAGTGTATTGATGAGGTTTTAATGAAGTTTGTCATAGAGAAGATTTTGATAATTATGATTGACAATGCATCCTCTAATGACACCACAGTTAAATTCTTAAGAAATTGAAAAGCAATGGTAATTTTGTCTTGGAAAGGGAGTTGTTTACATCTACAATGTCATGCACATATTATCATTATATTGTGACTAATGATTTGAAATATGTCCATTTCTCGGTCAAAAATGCGAGGAAAACGGTGAAATATATGAGATTTTCTCTGGCAAAATATTAGAAGTTCAAGAATTTTGTTAATAAGGACAAAATTGAGTCCAAAAGATGTTGTGCCTCAATGTCCAAACAAGGTGGGACTATACTTGAAGTTGGAAACAGTCAAAAAATTCCAAAGGCCTATTGATTCTATGAAGAAGAAGGGCATGCAATATATCTATCATTTCAATGACAAAGATGGGGAGTGGGAGTAGGCCTTTGGGCCACCCGAATTTAATGATTAGGAAAATTTTCGGGTATTGGTCTTATTTTTTTTTTAAGTTTTGTTATGATGTCTCATTCGGCATCTTCGTTTATTTGTAAGTGGTATCAAATGAATATTTTGTACAATTTCCCTTGTGAATAAGCAATTGGATGAGATGAGTGAGTGTTGATCCTACTTTGAGTATTATGGCAATAAATATGAGGTTTAAATACAACAAATATTGAGGAAGTACCAATCGGGTTAGTCTATTATTGAAATCCATTTGTATATTCAGATTCTATGTTTTTTTATTCATGAAAATGTTTCATTTTCCTAAGCTCTTGTATTGGAATTTATCCAGGTCAGATCTGAAAAACTTCTAGAAAGCTTCCTAGGAATTGAGTTGTTAAGAGATTGGTGTGAATGTGATAGAAAGGAAAGATAATTTTTAGTCATTTCATCTCATTAGAAGAAAATGCTCTGGTTGGAGTGGAGGTTGGTGGTCTAAGAAGGTAATGGGGCCATAGTGATGTAGAGTGTGGACATTTATAATGGGGGAATGGGAATTTTAAGACATGTTGCATCAAATAAAATTCTTCTCCAGACTATATCTACATTTTGAGATTAACCCAAATTGGTTGCTAGACTGCTAATTCATTTTATAAGCTGCCAATTGTTAACTTTTTATTTGATAATCCAATTTCTGCAATTATTCACTTCACCAATGCTTGTTATAGAAATGATAACTTGAGTTTTGCTAAAACTATTCTTGGTTTTTGCAAGAAGTTGTACATATTTTATGGTATGTAGGCAATATTAATTTTAATGCATGGTAATTCTTCTCCCACTGCTTATGTTGCCTACTGATTGAAGAAAAAATTAAAATCATGGTGGATCTCTTGGGTTCTCTCTGTTATTTTTGGCTTTTCATGGATTAAATAATCTCATACCTATCTTAGCTTTCAGTGTAGCTGTGTGGGGGGGAGAACAAACTGGTGTAGGTGTGTGGCCTTTAGTACTTATGTTATAAAAAAAGTTAATAAGGTAGTGTGGTTGTATAGTTTATTCATTATTGTTTATTTTGTAATGACAACTATCCTCATCTTGTTCTTACATGCTATTGGGTTTGATTATTTTTTATTGTGCTTGTATTTCTTGGCTCAATTGGTCAATGTAGTTAGAAATAGTGAAAGATAATGATTTTCCTTGCATTCTATATATAAATTGTATTACTACTGACATTTTATTATTTTCTCATGGTGAAATTTTGGGTGGTTAAAAATTAAGGTTTATGGGTTCTATTACAAGAAGAGGATAGCTTGATTAGAGTCCAAATTTGTCTCATACTCTCACACGTGCTAATGAGTCTGCTAATGTGAAAACAGTTCTATGCTGTAGGAGGATGAGTTATTGGTATATAGGTTTTATTGTAATGGTATATAATATCTATGAATTGTTTGATGTGAGCTATTCCAGTTAAATATGGCAGAGTACATGACAGTTTTTATTTGAATTCTTTGTTATCTTTCATTAGCTTATGATAGTTTTTTCTGTGCTACGTGTAAGTTGTATTTTTAGCCTATTTCTACTGCTGGTTTGTGATTGGGTGGATGCTCTGATTTTGGTTCTAAAATGGGTTCTGAAATGGGTCTTGATCCTCTCTATATTGTAAACATGGTTCCCAATGGCTTGTTGATACCTCGATTAGTGTGGTTCGAATGATGCTGAATTTCTTTTTGTAGTTGTTCCTATCTCAAAAGAAATCTTGCTCTTACGTCATAATTATTGGAACTTTAGTTTTTCTTGGTGAACTGAATGATAGATATATCTTGGTGGTAGTAGAAGCTCAATATTTTGAAGATGCCATCAGTGATGTTAGTATAACCTTTCTTCACTTGTTCTTCTTGATGGTGAAGAAGGTTAAATAAGGTGTACACTTTATACACACCCAAATAAATTGGAATTTGATGTTTTGTCTCCTGTGCTTCATATATCATTACTGATTAAGCCTCTGTGATAGTACCTCTGTGACATTAGAATCATGTATGCCATGGAAATTAAGCCTGTGTGATATTGGAGAATCATAATTTTTAATCTTACATTTTTTTTAAGTTAAGGTTACTCACTAATCAATGTTCTTTCTACTTTTATGTTGACTTCTATATTTAATTTTGCTAGGAGTTCTTTTAAGATCAGGTTATCCATAGATCAATACCCCTCCTCACAACGTCTGTCCACCTGCTGCCGCCTTCTCGCCTCCTCTCCACGCCAGTGAGTCTCTCTCTTTCTCTTAGTCTCCATTCGTCTTTCCAGTCTCAGTTTAGATATAAATTATTGGAGAAAAGTGTTCAAGTTTCAGGGCTAGAGTCATATTTTTTTTCTCTTACTTGTTTGTAAATCCACGCTCTTTTATTAGCTATGATAATTGTGTTGATAAAATCCTCTAGTAAACATGTTACTTTTAATTTTTTGCAGTGTGTAATTATTTTGCATCATTGGTATTCCTCATTACTTATCAAAAAATTCTTATTAATATAATTTTTTATTACTTATAAAAAAAAATATTAAAGTGTAGGATTTAACATTGTGCTTCTAAAAAAAATAATTTATGCTTAATTCATATGAATCCATTCTAGTTTTATGTATCCTGTTTAATGCATTTTTTTTTTATCTTGTTAGGGACCTTTTCCTGCGAGTTTTTCTCGCCAAAAATAATTTTTTGCGACTCAGTCTTTACCCAGCGATAAACTTTCACCGCCTATAATTATTTCCCAAGGCCACAAATCGCCGCAAATAGTTATTTTCGTTGACGATTAACCACGGTTAACATTCTTGTGGATGAAATTTTGGGACTTTCCAGCGAAATAAATCACCACAAAAATAGATTATTTGCAGCTCGGTTTTTTTTCTCGCTGCAAATTCTCAATTAAGATTGATCTTTCGGCGCAACTTGGGGGCAATGGAAAATCACGCGGAGAAGTCAATTGCGGTGATTTTTAGCCCTTTTCCAACGATTAAGTGTCGCGGCAAAAATCCGTTTTTCTTGTAGTGTGGTGGATTAAAATTGAAGGAACAAATATCTCACTCGAAATCAAATGAGCGAGACGTAAGGAAACACCTTTCTCAAAATCGAATGAGCAAGGCACATCAATAAAACTCTATCAAAACCAAATGAACGAGTCCCAAGGAAAGAGCCTATCGAGAATCAAACGAGCGGGAAAAAATGAAAGACCACCTTGAGCCAAATGAGCAACATTCAAGAAAAGACCCTGCGAGAGCCAAATAAGCGAGGTTCTGTTGTGAAACACACACGCCAATGATGGCAAACAAATCAAAGAGGCAATCAAGCAATCACATGACACACACTTTACGTCGTTCGGCAACGTGCCTATGTCCATAGAGTTGTAGAAGTTTTATTGATGCAGAGGAAATTACAATCACACAATCTTAACTCACTCTCACTCGGGCTTTTTTTCTCTCACAATATGCACTCACACTTTGCCTCTCTTTGTTCTCACTAAAAACTGCTGAAAAACATATACAAGAAGTCAAAACATATCATATATATGGAAAATGGCACTGGAAACCCTAATTGGAAAAAATACATCTTTCACTCTAGCGATGTGTCAAGCACGCCTCGAGCAAACAACCAATGAAATTGGCTTGAGTAATGTGTCGAGCGCAGCTCAAGCAAACACTAGGATTTGTGTCTAGCTTGAGCCACTCACAAGTTGAGCTTCGCTCAAGCCCACTGTCGAGCGTACCTCAAGCAAACTCACAGGTTGAGCTTAACTCGAGCTCCAGGTCAAGCGACAATCCGAACTCACATGTTGTGCCTTTTCTTCTCATTAACCAAGCTCCACATGCAACCCAATAATCTCCCACTTGGAGCCTGGTTCTTCATATGCTAGCCATTGTTTCCAGCCAAACACTATCACCTCTACAGCTCAAAGCTTCCATTTTCAAACCAGAAGAAGCACTGAAGTTGAGCCCGACTTTAGTCTCTCACGTACATCGCCCTCAGTCAGCACATCCACCGAGTGGCTCACAACTCCCACTGCACTAGGAGTATCCAGTCTCGAACCAACCCTGGCAACATTACCCAACTTCCCTAGGCTTACATGAGGAATGGAAAAACTGAATCCCTTTTGCTTCCTCATCTGATTTGTGCAACCAAAATTGTCGTTTTGCACTCCTGTATTTTTTTGAAAATCACTAGACCCTGATGTTAAATACAAAGAGTTAAATCTCTTACCATGCACCAACACCAACATACCCCTTAGTGATCTTCCATGTTGTTCCAGAAAACGCTACTACATAACCGTTGTCCCACAGAGATCAGGTTTTTCTTCAGATCTGGAATGTGTATGACTTGTTGTAAAGCCCACAAGCCCCTATTCAAAAGTGTGATGCACACATCATCCACTCTCACTACATCTAGTGCCTCTCCATCAGCCACGTACATCTTCCCTAAATCACCAACAACGTAGTTCTACATGATCTCTCGATGTGAGGTGCTATGGAACGAAGCCCCTGAATCCAACACTCAATCATCAATTGGATTGTGCACTGCAAGGATTAGGACATCCTGTATTTTTTTAGCCACTGCATTCACAACGTCATTCTTAGCACTTTTCTGATTCTGGCAATCTCTCTTTTTGTGGCCTAGCTTGCCACAACTACAGCAAGTGATCTACTATCCAAATCTCGTCTTACTCTTGCCCTGCTCTTGAAGCTTGACTTGTCATGTCTTCTACCCCATTTGTCAAGGTTCAGGGTCAGTCCCAAATTTGAGAACTCACCAGAGTCTCTTCTATGTACCTCTTCAGCAAAGATCATGTCACATACGTCATCGTAGTTCAGTTTTATCTTGCCAGCTGAATTACTCACTGCCATCCTCATGGCCTCCCAACTAGGATTTATGTCTAGCTCGAGCCCACTTTCATGCGAGACTCGAGCATCACGGGTTGAGTTTCGCTTGAGCGCCAAGTCGAGTGACAGTTGAGCGAACTCATGGGTTGCACCTTTTCTTCTCACGAACTAGGCTTCACATGCAACCCAACAAGTTCAAGAAAAGACTTTGCTCATAACCAAATGAGCATGGCCCAAGAAAAGAACCTGCTTAAAATCAAGTGAGGCAAAAGAAAAAGAAAATTGCTCGAAATCAAACAAGTGGGACAAAGAAAAACTCACTAGGAATCAAATTAGCGGAGCGCAAGAAAAGAACACATTTGGAGTCAAGTCAATGAAAAAAAAACTTGCTTGGAACCAAACTAGCAGGCAAAAGAAAAAACATGCTTAGAATCAAATGAACAAGTCACAGAAAAAGATCACATTCGAAACCAATGAGTATGACAAAAGAATTGAGGATATTCCAAATAGGGATAAGTATATGGCAAAGTACTGAGCCACAAGCTTAGAGGGTTAAGCCCTTTGTCACACATTGGACACTTGGACCAGGCTCTTTACCAGAAAGTTGAAAGAAAGAGGTCACCTTGATTGAGAAGACAAGATTTCCAAATCCGATCAGTTGAACATCTCGACAATGGAAATTGAGGGGTAACTGTTGGAAATAAAAACTTAGTAGTGGTGCCATGTTAAGGCCCCATGTTATGGAGAATAAAAGCTAGAAGCCAGGAATCGGTATACTAGCCACTAAATGAGCAAAATACTAAAGTGTGCCACGTGTCAAGCATTCATGGGTCACGATCTAGAAAATCTCCTCAAAAGGCCGCTCTATAAAAAGAAAGGCTCTCTCTATTATGGTGGATTTGATCGGATAAAGGAAGTTATCGGAATGTCTCCAGTCGAAGGGATTCTTGTGATCATTTTATTATTTTGAATAGAGGAGCTCTTCATCGATCTAATAACTAAAGCGAACTACTTAAGCGAAGAATGTAATTGAATGCTACAACCGTCCACCACTCTCGACGGATTTCTCTGTAAAAGTGACACCAATATCTTTCTAGAATACCCCCTGATCTCTATGATCTATTCCCTCTGTATTTCGGAGGAAAAAAATTAAATTTACAACAAACAACGTTTCCAGACTTCTGTTTTTACTCTAGTTTTCATCATCAATGGTTCAAACATGTTGGTTGTGAGCTACCAGTGTGAATGAAGTAGAGCTCTGATGCCACTTACTGGGGTCGTAACTTTTCAGGATGTGGGCACATCAAGCCCTGCAGTTTTACTAAAATGCGTTCATGTATGTAGAAACGAAGGAATGATTGCAAAGAAAAAAAAAATTGGTCAAGTTGCTGCATTGTCGCTGTTTTAAGCTTCCTCGAGTGATTATAGAGGTAGAGTCCTCTTAATATTATTCATATTATTCTTTTCATCATTCTCTGATACGATACGATACGATGATAAAGAAAACATGATAGTTAAAAGGATGAATCTCATTTTCCTTTGTATTAATCTTGCAATACATTTGTATTAACCAGCCAGTCTCTGTTCCCATTTTATGGCGACAGAGAAATATTTCTCCGAAAAATATTTAAGAGAAATATTCTTCCGTACGTGTAAATGTTCAGTTATGCTCCTCCATGGGTTTTCTCCCTAATCTTTACCTGTTTCAGATCACCTGCCACCAGCCTAGGCAGACAAAAATACGTATCTTCAACTGTACTCAGGAAGTTAAACCAGTGGTAATTTCTGAGTAATTAGCACTGGGAAAAGAGCAGGCACTGATTACAAAACTTAGAAATGGCACCAAAAAATGGTGCATATTATATCTTGTTGGGAGTCATGCTCAACTACTACAAATTCTGTTGCACATTGTCACTATCTTAGCATATGCAAAGGGTTAAGAGGACCATATTATACATTTTCCTCATTTATCTTGTAGAAAAATCACCCATTCAGGCTTATAGTAGACTACGAAAGCAGGTTCGAAGATCGAGAATTGAACTAAGGTCCATGCATCGAGCTCTAGCACACCCAGAATCATCGCATTTACGACACTCTCCCAGTAAAACTCAGTGATAACAAGGATCAACAACATCACACTCCAGGCCTGGCTAAAATTTTCTTTGCTCTGCTGTTGTGGTTAACAACTTAACAGCATTCTCCTGTTACCAAATAACTACTTTTATAAAAGAGGGAGGAGGGCTCCTTTCACATCTTCTATTTGAACTGGGAGATGCGACCTACAGTCTCAAGGTAGTCTTAATAAAGAACCCAGATTCATGTCAGGAAAACCACTTCAGTCTCAATCTTGGAACCATTACATATTAGAGGAAGCAGAGTTATCTTTCATACCCCTCCATGCATTGACTCTTCATTCTCAATCTTGAAACCCTTATCTATTAAACGAGGCAGCAGAGTTATCATCATAAGCCCTCCATGCGTTGCCACTGTCAGTCCCACTACAGGCTTGATTTGGGACAGGGTTGTGACCCAGATGTCCATCAAAACTCATTTGCTGTACTTCAGCAGAAGACAATATCTTTATGCTCTGAACACAGCTTACAAACTCCCTGATACCAGTAAAGAATGAGTAGTTAAGAAACAAATAAACAAGAAAATCAAATCAAACTTTGGGCTTCTGCACTTACTCCCAAGGATCATCACCAACAAGAAGAATATCATTCTCATGATCCACAAAAACCAAATTCCAGTCATTCCGCTGTGGATCTTCAAGTTGCCCTTCAATTCCAAACATTCGGGCAAGGTCATGCCTGAGTTCATTATACCCTTTATAACGGGTTACATCAATACTTCTTCCCACAGATCCACGCTTTTGAACCTTCAAGAGTTTGAACCAGTATTAGGTATTTGAGAATGTCATTGAAAATATGTCATAATGTATTTAAATGAAATAGCTTTTAATGAAATAGTTAACAAACCGGCACTAAAATGGCAATTACAAAATAAACCTGTCTAATGTAGACTTCCAATTGAAATTGAACTTTGGAATTACCAAATGTAATGGCAAGTGGCCCCACTAATTATTACTTAAGGAACACTGCTTAGAACAGACTAAAAGCCACAACGATTTTCTTTTCCTTTTTCTTTTTTCACATGACCTTGCATCTGATGGCTTCATCAAGTAAAACACTTGTAGCAGCCTCAACTCTTTCACACGAGCAAAATCAGGTGCAGAAATAAAACACTTCAGCAAAAACTAAGAATCTTACCATGAATCAAATGTGTTTGTGGTGTCAATCCCACCAGTGAAGTTATTTTTCTAGGTAACTTGGTATTATCTCGACTATGAATTATACATTTTTTTTTATGAGTATCAATTATACAATTTTAACCCCAGTTAAATCTCTCTCTCCTCGTGCAATCCAGAGAGAGAGAATCTGCATCGTGCGTTTTTTATTCCAAAGTATCTGTTTCAAGTCAAGTAGACTCAAAAATTCTTTATACAAGCAGTGTAGCATTATGAAGCATGCAGATGTTAACTTTGAAGGAAGGTTAGCATGGTTGGGTATCAACACAGTCTCCTTTCAGTAATAAGGCCGTTGAGTTAACGTACCCAGCCCATGTTAAAGTTAAAGATAAAAATCTGCCTCACTTTGTACAGCATTTATAAAGCAAAGAGTAGCAAGATCAACAAACCTTTGTAAATGTTCGCATACGTTGATTCTGGTTAGCCCACAATCCACTGCCCAAAACTCCAGCTTCATTGATAGTAATATCACTTGAACACCCTGGCTTGAAAGGCATGTTTGGCACCCCAAATGACTGAGGGCTGATCCCAGCAGTGGACAAATCTGTCTCAAAATCTCTTGGGGCACCACCATAATTAGAAAGTAAGTTCTGAAGGTCTTTTTGAGAGTCATACCCCCTTGACAACAAAGTGTCAGGGGCCAGTCCATCAATATTAGCTGCAAATGAAAGATTGCTCCGAGGATTTGATTGGACATCACCATCCAAACCAAAAGTGGGGACTGAAAAGTTCGGCTGGATGGTACCAGCATCCAAACAATATGATGTTCCAGAAGAGGATGCTTCCACCAGATCAGTGACTGTACTTTTATATTTTGGTTGGTCTGGTCCTCTTGAGCTGGGTAACTCATGTTTTATCTGTATATCTGATTTGCTATGCAGCTCCTGAATCAAATTATTTGCAGGCTCGACCAATGAATCCCCCACCAATAAGGCCGGTCCTTGATGGCTTCTGTTCAGGAGGTTGGATGGCGAAACCTGGCAATTATTAGTAGAAGGTGAGGTTGAACATGAGGGAGCATCTCCTTCTGTAAGAGCAGAATGGGCTCTGATTGCTGTAAGGGGTTTGTGCTGGCTGTGGGGCTGATTCACAGGAATCTGTTGTGATTGCATCAGTGCAGAAGTCGATAAGCTATTACCATTAAGAAGCTTCTCTGTTGAGAAGCTATTGCTGCTTAACTGTTGCTGCTGATGTTGAGACATAGGAAGCTGGGCTACTTGCTGGTTTTGCTGATTTGGCTGCTGTTGCTGAGGAAGCTGGGGCTGTAAAAGTGAGCTTGCTGGGGAGAGCAATTGCTGCTGCTGCTGTTGTTGCTGCTGTTGCAATTTCTGAAGCAGCTGCAATTGAAGTTGTTGCTCTGAAAGGCCCTGCTGTGACAACTGTTGCACTTGGGGAAGCTGCTGTGCTCTCTGTGACAAGCTTTGTTGCAAGTGGAACAACTGTAGTGGGGACTGTTGCAATTGTGTCTGCTGCTGGTGTCTTTGCAAGAGACTGGCTTGTGGTTCAATTTGTTGCTGAAACTGGGAATCTTGTGGTATTGATGGCATCTGCAATGAACTTTTACTATTAGAGTGTATACTCTGCTGAGATTGGGTATTTCCTGTCAGCATGTGCTGTTGTTGAAGCTGAGAGTATGCAACTGGCTGCTGTGAAGTTTGATTTGGGTTCTGGTTAGGGGCAACTACAACATTATTTACAAGTCCCGGATGGCATATCTGCTGATGCTGCTGCTGCTGTTGTTGCAGTTGTTGTCGTTGTTGTTGTTGTGGCTGATGTTGCTGCAGTTGCTGCTGCTGCTGCTGCTGCTGCTGCTGTTGCTGTAGTTGCTGCTGCTGTGGCAGCTGTTGCAGTTCTTGCTGTATCTGCAGCTGCTGTTGGTTAGTAGGATTTTGCAATAGTTGCTGCAGGTGCTGCTGTTGGGGCCACGTGACAGGTGGCTGTTGCAGTTGACTGACTTGGTTGTGCGGGTTAGCTTTGTTAAACTGAAGACTTGGTGCAGACATGACAGGGGCTTGAAAACTCAATAATTTAGATGGATCATCAGCATTAAGACTATTATGCATGCCAGTCGAAGAAACCATGGATGGAAAAAACCCAGCTTGAGCAGCTGAGAACTGATTATTTTGCTGCTTGTTCATCCACTGCACTAAACTCAAACCAGGAAATATGGAACTAGGGGCATCCTTCATGCCGAAGTCATCACCAAGCCAGGGCATGGCTCTCTTGAAAGCATTCTCTATGTCAGACTCATCATCTGTAAATGCACTTCCAAAGTTATGATTAAGGAATATATCATAAGAGGTCAGGGAAGGTTTTGCAACTAGATGTTGGCAAGTGCTACTCCTCCGATTACATAGAACTCCCCCCTCTCCCCCAAACACTTCTTTTTCAAAAAAGGGGGGAGAGAGAATGTGTTTAATTCACCACAATTAGGGTACTAATCCGTAATAGATTGAATTAACTGAATGACGGATAGGCAACATAAATTTGGTTCTTAAAAAGTTAAATGGCAAAATGATTAGTACCAAACCAAAATTCCTTCCATCATGTTAGATCCACTATAATCAGGTTTCTCTAAACTTTTTTTCTAAGGAGCCCAATGTGGCTTTTAGATGCATTGGCTATTTACAAAAACTAGTTTGTTTACACTTTCTGTATTAGGCATGAAGTCATACTTCTCTCAAGGTAACCCTATTACCACAGACCGTGATGAGAGGATGAAAAAAGAGAAGCAGGGAAAAGGTGCTCTCTTTTTACATACTAGAGAATCTAGCTAACTGGTAAATATGGTTTTACCTGGCATCCCTGGTTGTCTAGGAAACTTGGGTCTGAAAAATGGAGGTGGACAAATGTAGAATGGTGTTACAACAGGTTCAATTTCCCAGATCGAAACTCGGCTTGGCCGTTCACCAGCAGTTGATTCATCCCATCCAACCTATCAAAAATGCAAATGTTGGGTCACTGGGGTAAGCCGATACAGAAAGTTAAGAATGTTAGCAAATTTTTTGCTTCCAACACATCAACTAGAAGCTATTTCATTGTCATGGAGGGAGACACCCTTGGGTGGACCCGGATAGATTGCAAAGGGAAATGTAATCTCCCAAACTGACAATAGACATGCTTACATATCTCACTATAACATTCCTAACCCTGCATACAAATATTTATCACAATAATAGTAAGCATGACCAAATATGGCTTAACCTCCAACACTATCATATATTTAGAGAATAACGTCTGGAAGATATATTTGTTTGCTGCCAAGTCCATATACGGAAACATTCCGAAACGCATTATATACATAGATTATTGATGCCAACCACATGGATATTGCAACAATGAAGCTAATTTCCGAGCGTAGAAGTAATACACAAATGCCCTAGAAGGTGTAACATTCTAAATACCATTTGCTTGCTAACAAGTGCCATGGATTCTGTTAAAACCCAACATTTTTAGGGCTAAAGAATACCTGAAGATTGCGCCACTGTGAAGTTTTCCAGCGAATGGGATCCAAATCACTGATACCAGTAATCGTTCCCATGTATCTGCGTACTCCAGACTCCTCGGTTTCAAACATCATTCTAAACCGCATGCCTGGTGAAACTTGGGTATACATTGCTTTATTATACTTGGCTAAGGGAATCACAAACTCAGCAGGGCTGGCTCTGTTATATAAGTAAATTTTTTGTCACAACTGGTAAGCCACAAATTATTGGATTGACTTCATAACATAACAGTTTTGACAACTTTAAAAAAAAAAAAAAGGAGCTTAGAGCAGTACCTTGGGTTGTAAAATATAGTAAATGGACTGTTATTTGCGGCAGCATGAGCTGCAGCAGCAAGAATTCCAATATGCATGCTATCACTTGATATGACTGAAGAAGAGAGAGCTGGCTGCTGCCTATTAGCACGCTTTATGCCCAAGAGAAGCTGGGATTTTTCATCTCTACACAACAAGATTATTTCAGCTTAGTTATAGGGGGAAAAGTAATCTGGCTGAAATCTTTCATTTTACCACAAACATCAATTCCATACCTTATAAAAAGAACAGAATCTCCAGCAAATAGTCTTTTGGTGCTAACAAAGACACTCCAACCTGTGGTCAGCAGGTGCCTTTTTGGCTGGCCTGCAATTAATGCACGAATGCAATTTTAATATATTATTATACCTGTATTCAGCAGTCCAACGCATACAAACATCTAATGCAAAGTTCTTGGTATGAAACAATGTATCTAATAGAAAACACCAATGGAATTAATATCAGCAAACCTAAAAATGAGAGGGAAAGAAGGAGAGAAGGAATGTTTTGAAGGGATTGATACCGCGATAAATATGCCTGAATGTCCATGAATTGTCATGTAAATCTCTAGCTACTAGCTCCTGAGCCGGGGGTTGCATTGAATAATCCTATCATAAAAGAAACATGATGATCATGAAAGAGATAGAATTTACTATATAGAATCCTCAAATTGAAATGGGAAGTTAGAAAACTGGTACGAACTAGAGGTGGAAAAATCTTCTCAGCTGCTCGGCGTGGTACTGAGAATCCACCATGAGTACTAGTGTCACTGGCTGTAAGAGTTTTGCAGAAGAATTCAGATGGTTGTCTGCTTTGCTTGAGGCCCATGTCAGATGCTAGTACTGCTTCCTTATCATACTGTAGAACAGATGTTTCAAACAATGTTCCATACACGTGCACATGATTACATCTTAAAAGAGAAAATGTCAATTATGTATATGCTAATTCCCAGAATTGAACGGCTGACGTACTTTGTTTACAGGTTGAAGGGTCATCTGTGCATAGACCTCATCAGTTTCAGGATCAGCCTGATTCGACATATAGACATATAATTTAGAACACCGTACGATTTCATTAATCCAAAACAATAGCATAATTATGGGGACTCTCATACGTGCAGTGTGACATTATGAAGCATGCAAATCAACTTTGAAGGAAGGTTAGGGTAGTTGGGTATGAAATCAGTCTCCTTTTGCATGGATGCTGCAACCTGAAAATTTTGGTTATCAAAAAGTTCCATCAGAACCCAAAATCCAGAAACTGTTGCATTTCTAACACAAGAAAAAGGCACAAATTAAATGGCCTACTTGCTCACTGTGGCCTTGGGCAAAGTAAACCACAAGACTTCCAACTGGAGGTAAAGAAACCAGAGGCCCCGCACAAGCATGCCATAACTCTGAATTAATACTCTTCCTCTCTCCTATTCTCAATCCAAACAAAATATTATCACCATGTATGAAACCTTAGAAGTCATAAGAGAAATATAATTATAAAATACTAAAACTACATGTTATTTAAGCTTCCTATGATACTGAAGAATAGAATTTCCAATTTTAGATATAACAACAAAAAAAGTTTGACAAGTAAGAAAGAGAGTTTTATTAATACAAATGAAATAGGCTAAGCCCATGTACACCGGGAGTACACAAAAAAAACACCTAAATACATTCCAAGAACCAGAAGACGACAATAGAAAATCATGAGCACTAGCTCCGTTAAGCACTGAAGCAGAAAACCAAAGCACTATGATGTGCACAAAAAAAAAAAACTCGTATTTCCTCCAAGGTGCGCTCCTTATCATTAAAACATCAATCATTCCTTTCCATCTAGATACACCACATAAGACACAAAGGGACCATCCTCCAAACCGGTCACCTGAGAACAACCGTGAACACTGTTCCAACTAGCTAGAAGGTCTACCACTCGCAAAGGCATCACCCAAGCCATACCAGTTCTACAAAACACTTCATCCCACAGTGCCCTTATCACCTCGCAATGCAAAAGTAAATGATCCCGTGATTCCACAGCACCCTTAACAACAAAAATTAAACTTGCAAGAACCAACATAGGTTACAAAAAAGGAGAAATCGTTACCTAAGGCAAGGGTTAAACAGCTGCTATTGAGCTCAAGGGTGAGAGAAACTGTTCGACACTTCCATTTTATAAACATCATTGTAAGACAAGGATCGAACAAAAAACCAGAGGAGCTTGTGATTGTCAACCCACAAAGATAACAAGTCCCTTTTTTGCGATTAAGTACTTAAAATCTAGGGAACCCAAACAATAAAAGATATCACTTAATGTTTCTTGTGTCGAAGAATTAAGTTTTTTTATAAGTGGGTGCCCATATGGACACAAAATACCCTCTTATTTTCTTCGTTTTCACCATCGTAACTCCCTCACTTTCATTTATCAGGTTACTGATACACCAAATGAAAATATTGGCAATTGATTAAAGGAACAAATACAAACATGAGTTTTGATTACTATGGCAACGATCTCTCAATCAATTTAGCACTCACAATTGAGCAAAAACTTAGCATTCAAAAGTAAGGGAACCCTTTTTCATTGTGTTTCAAAGACATCCATTTACATTTTCAAAGCTTTTCATATCAAACATTAACAACAATTTCAACAAAGACATTAATTCTTCAAGGAGTAAAATTTAGCTGATAAAGAACCTTCTAACTAGAACACACACACCCACACACAGATATCAGCTTAAATATCTTAAATATGATCAAATTTATCGTTTCAGTAAACAATACAAATAAAATGGCTTGAATTATTTGTTGAAACTAAAAAGAATATATGCGGAATAGAATCACAAATTGAATAAATCATAATAATGAAAATCCTCCAGCCTAATTCAGGTTTTAGACCATTAAGAACACTGCACCACCTACACCAACCCCAAAAAAAAAACTAAAAAAAGATGGAATTCAGAAGTAGAAAGCAACTGAATCTAACTTCTCTTTATATTTTTTGTTTTACCCGAGTCTGCAGAAACGGAAGAAAATGGACCCATAGACATCAATCCCCATAAATCAGCTACAATTCCCAGACACAGACTTTTCACAACTTGATATCGCCCCTCAAAACCGCATGGGATACAATTAACTTAAACAAAGAACTGAAATCTATCTCTCTCTCTCTTATATAAAATAGAAGGAAAATTCTAATGCTGCACGCATGACACGAGAAAACTCCACTAGAAGAATCTATAAACAGAAAATAATCCATAACTCTACAGCATAGAATCTGATTTTTATCACCTTAGAAGCAGAGAAATAGCGCTGAGGCATAAAACTTAGTGTAAACCAAGAAAAAATTCATGGAGAACAATTCAAACAAACAGCTGAAAATAAAATATACATAACAAAATGAAACTTTAGCAGTGGAATCACGTAACCAGACCTTCTACAGGAGTTGGCAGAAACCCATTTGAGGGAGCTTTCATGCTGACAGATATGAAGGAACCAGCCGAACTCTGAAGAAAAAGTTCAACCACCTGCTCAGTTCCACTAAGATATAAAGGATTCAAACAATCCTAGCTGAAGTCCGTCGCCTCAATTACGAATAAGGCTCTAAGAACCGACTTCGATGCCAGATACAATGCCTCCCTATTCACATTAAATCCAAGCAATCAGACCCCAACTCCCTCCTATAAAACGCAAAGAACTACTAGCCACGTCCCTAAGCATAAACTATGTAACTTTGCCAGCCAAATGAAAGCCAGCAAAGAAACTGAACCACCTTCTTCAGCTATTTCTCTTTAGTCCCCAGAAAAAAGCTCAACGATTTGAGAGAGTCCACGCCCACATCTCAAAGCTGAGTGATCATAACTCTGAATTCCCAGAATAAACTGTCACAAAAGTGAACTTTTTACCATCCCAAAGAACCTGGACATCAAAGATTTCTGCAACTGAAGATTCGAATCAGCAATTACATTAACACAAGGAGATTCCAATTCCAAAGCAATCCCAACTCGGAATCCAAGTTCCCCAGGCTCAAGAACCGGAAATCCTTTGGAAACAACTGGTGCCGAGAGTGTCACCGTGGCGATGACCGCATAAGTCACCGGCCGTGAAAATTGGATGGAAAGCTGAGAAATGAAAAGGAAGGGAAAGGAAATGAAGGAAGGGAAAGGAAATAATAGCTTCTCGGAGTCCGAGCTCGAGAAGATCAAGGTGGAAGGAACCTGAGTTGTCGCTGAAGAAATCAGAGACCGAACAAAAAGCAACGCAAAAACAAAGCTAAGCAAAGACAGCTTTTCTTTCTTTTTTATGCGAACAGGCCGACATGAATATGAAACACTCTGAAGCAATCAGGCGCGGTTAAAAATTAAAATTACTTTCTACTCCTCAAAAACTTCACCAATTTACTGTTTTACTGATTACAGAATAAATTGATGATAATTGACATTATCTTTATAAAAATCTTTATTTGTGATTTTTAATTGTATCCATTAATATATCGTACTTTAGGTATTTTTTATGTCAACAAACACAAGTTTATATAAAATTATTTTATTATTAAATCGGTGTATAGAATACATCAGATCTTATTTGTAAAGAAGAAATATTTTAGACATAAAAGAATTATACAAAAATAAACTTACAAACTGATGTGGTTTGATGCAGTACGTCAAATTGTAAAGTTATTTTTACTGTAAAATAGATCTAACGGATTCCATGAAACTATATTAATTTATAAGTTTACTTTTATGTAATCTTTTTATGTATGTAACAGTTCTTTTTGTAAAATTTAACTCTCTTCTAAATTAAATTATGTCATGAAAATATTTAGTATGTGTTATCTATGCCAATTTATAATTAGGATTTTTTATTTATATGATATATTTTAATTAAAGTTTATTAGATTATCTTAAAAAAAATTAATTCTTCAATTTCTTCTTTTATTTATTTTAAAAATTTTCCTCCAATTGTGTTTTTTATTAAGTGTATGATGAAAAGATAAAAAGAACTTTTAGTAGTAGATGTGTTTCGTAAGAAATTGAAATCGACGTATGTGAATAGACCCATAACGAAGATATCATCAGGTACAAAACATTGGCACATTCGTCATTTTATTTTTTAATATTATTATAATTTTTAAATATCTTTTGTTATAACAAAATGTTATAAAATTGGCATTGCTTAATTGATAATTTATACATTTTGATGGGAGTGGAGTGGAAGGAAATTTCGTTCCGGCTGACGTGGCTACGCATTTGATGTTTGACCGTCGCCTGGTGGACCCGTGGGGATTATTTGGTGGTTTGTTTGAATGATGGCGTTTTCTATTTTTTTCTGTTTTTTTCTTCCTCTTAAAATTTTTTGTTTGGGCCCCACAAAACCACATATCTCTTATATTTATTTTTTCATGAAAAACGAGATCATAATGATTATCGTGGTTTATTAATTGGAGTTTAGGAATTTTTTTTTTTTTTTTTTTGGTGGGGGAATCATCATCATATATCATTTTAATTAAAGTAAAATTTGCTACTAATAAAACCAAAAATGGAAAATTGGATGTATTATTTCTATGGTATTTTTTATTTTTTATTAAAAAATAATGTTACATATAATTATGGAGTGTGCAAGTATAGTAGCTTTAAAAAAAAATTTAGTTCACTATTAAAAAACTAATTTGTTTTCATGCGAATCTAGTATTTATTAATTTTTTTTTAAAGTGATTGTGTGACGCTTGCACATTCACAATTACAACTATCATTTCTCTTATTATTAATATTACATTATTACTCTTTATTTTACTTGCCTGCTTTTCTCAAGTGAACAGAATCCAAACCCAGAATGATAGTGGATATATCCAAACCCATTGAAATTGAATAAATCTATTTACAGTTTGTTTATTGATATATTCGACCATTCGGCGGCATGGTTTCACTATTGCATCTAGATAAATATTTTATCTACAAAAGAATTACACAAAAGTAAATTCATAAATTGACGTGAATTGACGTAGTAAATCAAATTATAAAGTTACTTTCAGTGTAAAATAGATCTAACGAATCAAGTGAAGTTATGTCAATTTATAAGTTTACTTTTATATAATCTTTTTATATCTGTAACAATTCTCTTGCATCTAATGTTAGAAGTTTCATCAAAGCAAGCAAGATAAGGTTGCGATGCTTTATAGACAAGAGTCATGTCGTACAAGACTTGTGTACTCTCACATATTGCTTGCCTCTATGTATTCCATTCATTGTAGATATTAAGATCAAGCAAGCAAAACCTTCAATTTATAAGTGGTTCTCTCAATTATATATCCATCACTGATCAATTTTCCTTCAAATTTCTCAGTTTAAAAAAAAAATAAGTTAATTGAATAGCTGATAACCATAATCTCGACTCATTTATAAGATAAGTTCTCTCTTTTTTTTCGACTGTTGTAACACGTGAAAAATTTATCTATGAACTACTTCCAAATGATAAAAAGTAAGAATTTTGGAATCAAAACCAAGCAATCTTACCATGAATGCACAAAAAATGGCACAATGAACTCCAATTTCTCATATCCCATTTGGAAACATAACCCCACCACCCAAAAAGAGAAACCAGAAAGCAAAAAACAAACCCAACTCCACCTTTAATATCCTTAGAAAATTGTATTTGATTCATGACCCACATGAATAAAGCTGGTTTAAAGAAATGGCAAAAAAGGAGGAAGAATTTTTATATACATGCTGGAAAAGGCCACTAGCCGCAAAAGCAGGAAATCTTCACATGTCACAAGTTCGATGATTCCTACTTACACCATCATTACACACCAACTCAACTTTAATATCATTATTTTCATTGTTTATCCCTAATTTAATTTTTTTTTTTTTTTTTTAACAATATAGTGATGAACTACCCTATGATTTTGCGCAGAAATCATGGTGCGTGACAATATTTAATCAGGAGTACAACAAGAAGATCCTGATTTTGAGCGTCCATAATGCTGTAGGACTGCCCAACCCTACCTCGTCTATTTTCCTTTTCCGCCAGCCAATTAAATACGAGTAAAATAAATAGACTAATGCTAAATAGAGTAATGAGTTATATAAATGTTGCGTATTTTTAAAAAAAAAAATTATTATTATTAAAAAAAAAAATTTATGTATATCTTATATTTATTCAATTTTTTCAAAATTAGTGCACGACATTTATATATTCTATAACTATAAATACCATTTCTTAAATAAATAAAGAAAGCTTATTAGCTACCAATCATTTAAAAAGAATCATTATTCGTTTAAATATCACTTATTGTGGGATGGGATTGGATATATTCATAAAAAGAAAATAATTTATACATAATATTTTTTCACAATATTTTATACAACTATATTTTAAATGAGAGATATTTTTATAAAACATCTTATAAAAATAACATCATTTTACAAAAATATCATCATTTTATAACATTATCGTACAATATATTGTGTATATGTCATTACTCTTCGTAAAAAAAAATTAAGATTTTAGTAATGCATATTTCCTGCCTTCAACCATTCATAAGTGTACATGCATGATGTAGTACCAGAGGGGTACGATTAGTTTAAGATTATGTTGTGCATGTGAACATCCACATCATCAGCACATTGGCCATGACCATAAATATCATTCATTCTTATTTCTTAAGGCAAAAATCACCTAACCATGCCAAAGAAATCTGATCTCAACTTTCTTTTCATCGATCGGTATTAATATTATTGATCAGCTTTGAGAGTTTGATCTGAAATTGTTGTATATGTTGTTGTGTATATTGCCATCAAGGTAACTCTCACGTTGTTGCTACTTAATTGTTTTTTGAGTAAGATGGCTGATCTTCTCACTTCATCATAGATCTGAAATAAAATGCAAACTAACGATAATAATAAATAAATAAAAAGATGAACTCAGCTTTCAAAAGGGTTTAGCAGAAAATTAACATCTAAGGTTCTTATTCACGTATGGGTCAGACTCCTCTTTAATGAGTACGTGATCCAACACATGGAATATTTAATTAAATATGATAGAATGTAGAGTCAGAGTTCGAACTCAAGATATCTACTCTAATATCATGTAAAATCATCACTTGTCTAAAAAATTTAAACTCATAATAAAAAGAGATAGATTTTATTATTTATTTTATATCTTAAAAATATTAAATGAATAATAAATACTTACAATGTCCACTTTATATATGATTTGTTTATTTCATTTGAAATCTTCAAAATTAAATAGTAACTTATGAATATCTTAACACGATTTTAGCTATAAGATGCAAAGATCAATGGGTTTTATATGCCCAAGTGAGATGTATTGACCATATAAAATTAAAAAAAAAAAAAAAAAAAAAAACTTTGAATATATAGTGGTGATCAAAATTAAGAATGGGAAGAAAGAAAAACAAGTGAAAATGAGTAGAAAAAAGGGGAAAGGGAGGCTGCATGCAGCTAAGCTAGGGGAGGAGCTGATCAGAAGCCACAAAGGGAAATTAAGCAAAGCCAAGCATGTGAATTGGTGCAGCTTTTGTCGACCCAACAACCTCCAACTCTGACCAGAATGTGGGGTTTTGATTTTTGTTTATCATATGCTTGTTTTCATTTTCCTTTTGATTTTCTCTTTTCTTTTTTGATTAATCTTATGAAATGGATTGAGTGGCTATCATGGCTTCCCCCGGTTGGCCACTGCCCCCATTTTCCTGCTGACCTGTGAATCCTGATCACCTTATGTACGGGACTGCATACGGACTGCCTCTTGTCTATTTTTTACTGTTTTTTATTTATTTATTTATTATTATTACTATATATTTTGCTGAGCACTGTATGCAATGAATTTTTTCTGACTGCAAATCAGCACTATATAATCAATAGATTCTGCCTACAAAAAAAAAAAAAAAAAATCAATAGATTCTACCATGTTTGGCTCATTAATTCTCTGACTTCCTCTCTAACTTCCTTAGGCTGGCTAGCAGCTAGAGGCCCCATGCAAGCCTGCCATTCATCAAAGGGAAAAGCTTCTATGCATCAGTCTCTATATATATATATATATATATGTGTGTGTGTATTGATTATTAATAATGTGACGGTGCACAATAATTCATAAGGAAGCCAGATTCAATCAAACTTGTATTTATATGCTGCATGCAAGGGTTTTATTCTTCAACCAATATTCTTTAAATGATATTAAAAGCTTACGACTAAGAGCTAGCACATGTATACGGGGCCTTCGGAGTAAGATTCCTGGCTAGTTAAATGCCGCCCTGCGCGCAGCATAAGTTCTGAGGATCATGTGCGTAAATATATATATATATATATATTTGTAGCCCTATAAATATTTTCTTTAATATTTTTTAATCGATTTAACGTCGTATCTGAATAAATATTTTGAAATTAAATTCAAATTTATTTAAATTTATTTTTTGTAATTATTTGTAGCCAATTATTTCTTGTAAAAATGATTATTTTCTACTAAAATGAGTATGTTTTCATCATAAATACTTATTTTCGTCACAAATAATCTGTCACAAATATTCGTATTTCTTGTAAAAAATATTTGTTACGCTCACTTATTAAAATTAAATAAAATCAATATGCGCATCATTGGTGCTCTTTCTCTATCTGCATAGAATGACGCTACAAGAAAAAATGTCTATTGCGGCAATTTTCTGGCTGTTGGAAATAAAATTGTCGTAATAGGTCTTTAATTGCAGCGAATTGTGAGTCGACGCACAGTTCTAACATCAACTTTTCTAAATGTCTTATTGCGACGATTTTTACTTTTATTGTGGTGAAATACTCGCCGCAACAAACTTTTAATTGTAGCGAATTTTGAGTCGCCGCACGGTTATCTTATTGCAATGATTTTAAGTTCTATTGCGGCGAAAACAGTCTCTGCACTGTGGTAAACTTGTTGGGACGAAACAAAAATCGCCGCAATGTGTTTTAAGTTAATGCAGCAAGTGCCAAAACACACTAATTTTCTTTCCCCCTTCGATTTTGCCCCGCACAGTACTCTCATATCCCAACTCCCCTTTCTTTCCCAAATTTTTCATTTCCATTTTCGTTCTTACTACAAATTAATTCAAACCCACCCTTTTCTCCAGGCGTCTTCTTATTTGCTTATTTGCTCAATCTCTTTCTCTTTCTCTTCTCTCTCTCTTTCTCTCACCTTGAAACAGAGGAATCAGAGTCACCTAGAGAAAATTTTAATGTCGCACCATCAGCTCTGAAAATGCCCTCCCCTTTCTCCCTCTCTTTTTAAGACTGTCTCTGCTCGGAGCAATTTGTTTGCTCTGTGTTTGCTTGGAAGAAACTCCCAAAAGAAAGAGCAGAGGAGAACCATCTCTAGTGATGTCCTTGTAATTCACTCACCACATTTTAGCAGCCTTTGTTTCCCAGATCTGCTAGCAAACCCTTTTTTTTTTAATTTATTTCCATTCTTGTGTCTATATGCTTGTTCCATTTGAGTTGAAGCTATGAGTAAAGAAGATTTTGTGAAGATTCAGGTACTCTTGCACTCATTCATTGTACCATTTTATCTACTTCTTGTTCTTTTCCTTCAAGGGCATTGCTTTAGTGTGAAAGAAGAAAAAAACTCTCATATTTCTTTCTATATTTTGCGTTGAATACTCATCCTATAAATATGTGCTTGTTTCATTAACAGTCTTGGTATTTGATTCCATTTTAGTAGTATTTACCTTTGTTTTTATGTTTTTATTTTTGGCTTGCTTGTGCATGCAGAAATCTATTCTCAAAGTAGATAATTCATTGTCGTGGATGTCAGCAGAAAGTGAAGAAAATGTTGCAAAAAATTGATGGTACTAAATTCTTAATATACTTGTAATGTTTCTTTCTATTATATAATGAGACATATATAGAAACTGTTGCACATTTGATAGGTCCACAAAAGATGTTTCAATAACTTTCTATTAACTTATGATTTCATCCTTGAAATTATAATACTGTTGTTGATGTTTTTTTATTAGAAACTCATACCTAGGCAATTAGAAAGACAATGCCTCAAATAATGTCCTAAAAATTTGGACTTGTGATATGATTCCATCAAATTTGAAAGAAGTTTAAAGATACTCTACTTAGGTTCCTAGTGGTAACTTGGGTAAGATTAGTTTGTGTTGAAGAGTGAAGAAAGATAGAGGATTCAAGCTGTTTGCATAAAAATCACACTCATATTAGAAGATTATATTTGCTATTATTCTCATTTTCTCATAGTTAGCTATTACAATCTATTTTCATATTTATAGACATCTTCTAATATCTGACTCAAAGCTACTCCACTCACTGCATGACATCTGGCCAATATTTCTTCATTCTATCACAAGCCAATATTCAATTCTAATATAGGTTGCAGGTGGTGCAACATACTGTGCGGTTGCATCTCTTCGACTAATGGGATTCATTGGAGAAGATATTTTGTCCAATAGTTTAGCATCTTCAATTGCAAATGTGTCATTGCTGCAGGATTGGATATTACAGGTATTGCTTTCCTGAAATAGCCGCAAGATCTGCAGATATATGTCCATTAATAAGACACCTTCTAGTTTGGAGAAGCTGCAATATATGTCCTCTTTGTTGGTTATTTCTTTGGCTGCAGAAACTATTGCCTTTATGTTGAGATATCAACGCTGTCTTATTTCATTATTAGTCTATGCTTCAATTTTACAAAGTTGTCTTTTGCAATAATGTTAGTACTTTGTTTTTTATTTTTATTTTTTATAAACAAAGATATCATATTAATGTTAGTACTTTAACCAGCTCAATCTGTCTAGAGATATAGGAAGTAAGATCTAAAACTCACAAGCTATCACCTTGAATACCATCGAGATAAAAGTTGTATGGTGGTTGTGTGCAGCAGAATAGTGAGGTAGAATCACTGATTTTGGAGGAACTACTTGGATGGTGATCCATAAAAATTCCAAAATTTATCTTTATGTTTGACACTATTTAATGAGTGGCTGGTTTTGCATAAATTTCCAAGTGAAATCTTTTAATTGGTTTTAATGGGGATTTTGGAATAATATTTTGATTTCTTGGCTTCTATGTAGAGGCGAAGTGGTTTCCCTTTTTTCCTTCATATGGTCATTAGTACATATCTGATAAAGTGATGTTTCTGCTTCTAGCTTTCACTTGGATCATGCTGCATCCCTACCATACGTTTTAGGAATATATAGTTATCGATTTGTTTTCTATATACTATTCAAGTATAAAATTGTGCTAATTAATGTATGGAGATTTATATATAATTTGAAAAATGGAAAAAAGTTTTATCAGATGGTTATAAGTAGTTACTTATAAAAAAAAAAAAACATGGCCTAATCTTACCCTTTTCTTGCTTGCAGGTAGAACCTGTTTTTGCTGATAGGTAGAGCTCTACATGATATGGCTCATGCCTTTAGATGCTCTAGATGTTTTTAACATGTAGGTGATTTTAGTGCAATGATAGATAGAGCTCTACATGTGATTCATGCCATATGTTATGTGGTTCTATTTTAGTGCAGTGATGTTTTAGTGTAGTGGCATTTTAGTGAATAAGACAATTGTGGTTCTTTTCTTGTGCATTTGAGTATGAGTCTATTTTGTGCATCTGTGTTGTGGGTCTGTTTTGTGCATAGGAGTTGTGGTTCTGGGTTGGTGTGTAAATTATTTTGGTGTTGTTTAAAATACACTAGTACTATATAGTATTGATAGCTCATCACCTTTTGTTGTGAGGAATTTAAGGTGATTAGCTTACCTTTTAGGTAGTTTAAGACTCATGTGGAATATGGATGCAAAGTTTTCTTGTGTTTTAATCACATAATACTCTGCTATAACTTTTTTGTTTAAGTTCATCTATTTTATGTGGATTAACTTCTCTACATTGATGATACTATAAAAAGATATCATATGGATAATAATACTTTGCTTAATAGTTTGGTATACTAGTGAAACGTTTCACTAGTTCCTTTTTTTTTTTTTTTGTGTAAAAGATTATTTGCGGCGACTGGGCTTTTTATTGTCGGAAATATCTTTATGCGATGATTATCGTATGTCACAAATAAATTGCATCAAACATGGTATTGCTGGGAAATCTCCTATTGCGGCGATTTTATGGATTGGACGAGAAAAGAATCTCACTATTAGCGACGAAGATTTAACCTATTGCGAGGAAAATTTTTGCCGCAATTAAATTTTTCCAATGATGTAAGAGTGTATCTGTACAGCTAATTGCGGCAATTATATAGGTAATTGCGGTGACCAATAATCACCGCAAAAGGGTAACTAATTGCGACAACTTTTGACATTCGCTGATTTTATGCAAAAAAAAAACAAAAACAAAAACAAACAATTCCAACCAACATGCATCGAATGAAATTGTGATAAAAAAAAGTATTTCTGACGATTTTCTAGGGTATTAGCGACGGAATTTGGCGCTGGAAAAAATCTTTTTTCTTGTTGTGTGGATGCAACACATGAGTTTGAATGAATGAAGAACATGACACGTAAATTACTAGCTAGGGAATATATCTGAAAGAAACACATGAACGTCGTACGCCATCAAAGCCAAGTAAAGGAGACAAGACACAACTAACTCTAAGTCATACGACTTCACAACCCCATAATCAACCCCATAATCAAGTACATGATATATATCATGTATATATATATATATTATATGCAATTTGTTATTTCGGAAAGTATTAACTGATCGATCTCTTCACATGAGCACTAAATATATATATATGCAAGAAGAGTGTCTGCCATTACTAATTACCAGTACGGTATATACTAATGTCAACAGACATATTAATTATGCGTATATATTAATATCTATAGATCAAGATCATATGATCTTTCATGACGACATTCGTAGGTTTTCAATTAATCCAATTGGCCGGTTTTATCCACGCACATGATATCACTATAAAGTAAACTTACTTTATTTGTTATTAGTTATTTATTATGAAAATGATAATCATTTTTTTTTATCGTAAATAACTAATCATAAATATTCATTTTTCTTAGTTAGCGTATTTTCACCGAACAAAAATTGGTTATTTATCATGATTAAGTACTTTTCAAATGTTAGGTTATTAATTTCAAAAGTTATAACTTGTACTCTATATATATATATATATGGACAGATATATTAATAAAGCTAGCTCCAAGAATCAATAACACTATACATACAAAAAAAAAAACAGAAATTTCCAACAAGTAAAGACACCCTTAAAATTCACAAAGTTTTAAGCTTGGAGACAAAGGGAATGATTCGATTTCTTAAGATTCCAATGCCCGTGGCGCTTGATGTGCCAATAGAATGATAGATATATATACATATAATATCCTGCATCATGTTATAAGGTGGTTTTGCATGCACATGGGGCGTGCGGAGTGCTAAAATGATGCGCGCGCGCGATCGAGCACAGGGCGATAGAAAAAGGAAAGGGACAAAGCGAGGAATAAACTCATCAGGGTGTTTTCTAATTTAAAGGAAGAGACTTAATTTGATTAAGCTAATTATCATGGGATTATTCCCCCCCACCCCCACTAATATATAATTATTATTATTATATATATAAATGTATATATAAATAAAACAACGTCGACGATCGACCTGGTTACCTCGAAACTGTTGTTTTTGTTAATATATATTATATATATCATGCATGAGAGATAGATGATGAGATGTTAGTATATCTAACGACAGGGACATGACATGCATATCTCTTTGATGGATCCACCCTCCATTAAACACAAGTCATGCATGCATGATGGTCCCATTAAAGGAGCAAGAGTTAAAAAGTCATGTCCTTTCGTATAATATGGTGGGGATTGCAATGCATGCATTTCTCTTTATAGGTTTTGTATTCTTTCTGATGATTTGATTAAATATTATTAATGTGACAGCCATATTGCATGGTACTACTACTACTACTACTACTACTAACCTCATCAACCTGGATTGATTATATATTATTGATACAGCTGGTTCACTCAACGCTTCATCAACTACCAATGACTTTGCCAGATCGATATATATACCAGAGAGAGAGAGAGAGAGATGAGGGTTAATTGGATGATGGTTGATAATGCAGCCAGACTGAGGTCACCATCCAGGTGATTCAAAGATATCTCCATGGGGGGGAGGGGAGGTGACTGAAGGTTCTTTTGTATTGTCCAATAAGAAAAGTATAGTATAGCCACAAATATTTTTCGTGTGTGGGACCCGTTTCCGAGCAGGCACTTTAATTGCACTATTAAAAAGTGGGGTTCAATCAATCAATTTCGATTCCCTTTCCTACCTCCAACTTGTGGATAAAGATGATCTGTTTGGAGGGAGGAAGGGTATGTGAATATTAATGTACGTTGTACGTGCAACCAAATTCCTTACCCACATTTATCGCCCCCCCGGCCTCTTCAATGCCCACTACTCTTTAATCAATGCCCACCCTCTCATTTCCTTGTGCTCTTAAATGTCATTCTGATCAAGCTTCTTTTTTTCACTTTACACAATAATTATATATATATAATAATTTTTTTTATTAATTATTAATTATTATTTTATATTATACACTTTATAAGAAAAAAAAATAACAACTATTAAATATGAGGTGTAGAAATAAATAGTAACTGATGTATAGTAAAACTCATATATATATGTATGAAAAATGCTCTAGCCATAAAGAGATTACACAAAAGTAATCCCACAAACTGACGTGATTTGATATGGTTCGTCAGATTATAAAGTTACTTTTATTGAAAAGTAGATCTAACAGATTATATAAAGCCACATCAGTTTATGAAATTATTTTTATGTAATTTCTTTGTAGATATAGCAGTCTTCATTATTAATTTAAAACATAATTATAAAAAAAATTATAAAAACGATTGTACATATATCATAATTAGTACTCATATATATACATGATGTGTGCCTGAAAATTTGCAAAATTAAACAACAAAATTTTATATTTGTAAGTCCATATGGGGGACACATTTTTCATATTAATAACATGATATAATTTAATAATTAGCAAGAGAAGTTTAAAAGTAATTTTTTTTTTATAAATCAAATATAATCATATCATTAATATGAAATATTGTGTGTGATCATATCTACATGCAACTTATAAATATAATTTTCTCTATTAAATATACATTACAAGAAAAAGGGGTTTTTGTGATCAATTTATTGCGATCAAAAGATTTTTTACAATTAATTTTAGTTGTAAATAATTATTTTATTAAAATTAACTGATTGTAAATAAACAGTTAAACGAAATAACTGATCGGAGAAAATTAAGACAAATACACAGCGAATTAAGTAAAAACAACGAAATGAAAATTTGGTGGGCATATATAGGCTCGAGATTAGCTAGCTAGCTACTTAAATTCGCCTTTCCTGGCCCGCTGCATGTAGTTGAAATAATATTATAGATCAAGCTAGCTGTCCCATCTGCAACGTTGCACGGACAAAATTGAAAGAGAAATGCAGGCTAACTTCAGAGTTGATTTCATTATTAAAAATTAAGTTTTTAATGTTAATTTTATATTTATTTATTTTTAAAAAAAATTATACGATATTTACATATTTTATAATTATAAATATTATTTTTTAAATTAAAAACAACGACTAAACTCATTATTTAAGATATATATATAATATTATTCGTACGTACAATTAAAAAACCCTAGCTAGCACGATGCATGGCTACATATACATACAGTGAATGCATATTGATGAGCAGAAACTCGTTCAAATTAAGAACCCTAGAAGGCAAGCAGGACGCGAGATTCATGGCATAGTTTAGTGTTTGGAGGGAACCATTTTCCTTAAAAAAAATAAATTAAAAAACAAGAGCAGTAAATATCATTGCTATTGTCTCCTGTGTGTAACACACTATATACCCACGCTTACCTTCTGATTTCATATATATATATATATATATATATATCTTATTTAATATTTAAACACTGTTTCCTTTCCATTAATATATATCCAAGAATCTATATATTATATATATATATATATATATTATTTTTAGTACTGTAACATGACCGACAATGCCTTTTGAAAATAACTCAGAGCTTCCATTCTTTGGCTCTGGCCAGTACTCTGCAAGTGCTGTGAGTTTCTAATAAGGAAAATGATACTTGCAGTCGTGAGCGTGCAGTCGCCGTACAGTCGCTTTGAAAAAAGTGAATAAATAAAGGACCCACCTGAAAAGAAATTAATTTTTTAATAGTGGACCCCACTCTTTTTCAAAGCGACTGCACGGCGTTTACGCATTCCACGACTGTATGTAGCATTACTCTTTATTTTATAATAAAAATAATTTAATAATTTAGTAAATTATATATATCAAATTAAATCAATTTATAATTTTATTTTTATATAATTATTTTATATCTAATTAGAACATTTTTTTTTATAAATATTGACATCCGTGGGAGAGCGAGTGATCATTTATTGCTGGTAAGGAATATCTTATATGATCTACTGGCTACAACAATTGTAGCAGGAGTCCGTACCCTCCTTCATCATTTACCTATATATATATATATATATATATATATAAATATATTCGATTATTTATTTACTGACAAGTTTTTAATTAAGACCGTTGTCGACCATAAAGATTTTTAATTTTTAATCATAATGTGGTAAATTTAAATAAAAATAAAAATTTAAAATTTTATACGTACATTTACAGGTATTATTGAGATTAACAAGCTGGAAATGCATTAGAATGAAGAGACATTTTCTCTGTTGTAATGGATTGTTAACTGGCGGGAGGAGATTTGATTCGATCACTTGAAAGAAAGAAAAATAAAATAAAATAAAATCATTCGGTAGTTTGATTTTTGCACAGAACGAAATCAATAATTTCACAGCCTTTTTCATCATGAGCTTGCTTTACTGTACTGTAAATTGTATCTCTTTGTATCATGATGAGATCAAAAATATTGATGATATTTGTTCATAACGTGTTTCGCAACTCGCCAACCTTCTCGCCGTCCCTTTGTCAAAGCAGCGCTGCTTGATAGCGAGTCGCATGTAACATCATCTCCGAAACCAAAGCTAATATGTTACGAGAGAGAGAGAGAGAGAGAGAGGGGGCGTTTTTCTAGGATCAAAACCTGATTTTCCTTCGTGCCTGTATATGAACTTTCATACTCCCATTTTTTGTTTTCTCTAAGGTCAAACCTCTTTTCTTTTTCTCCTTATACACACACAAACACATGCATATTATATATATATATATATATATATATATATATATATTGTGATGCCTCCAACCTCTCTTTTGTGTGATTTGATGGGTTGTCGAGAAGTCGGGACATGTAATCTCAGATTTATATACACCCCATGTGTTCATCACAATATTAAACATGCTCCTAGCATGCGCTCCTGATATGATGAACTTGCAGCGGAAAAATATTTAGATTGAAATACTTAGTATCAAAGGAAAATTTTAAACCTCCAAAATACAACGTTAGATACCATCCACGAGTTACCAAATACATCCTCCTCAACCTCATCATCTTTTCAAAGCAAATCGAATAATAACTCTTGGGACTTAGAGGAAGCAAGGTTCGAGATCAAATATTTGAAGTCCAAGCAATGAGAGTTGGAGAATCAATTGCATCTAGCAGCGTATATGGAGGTGCGATTACAAAAAGACATGCAGAGCGTATGAAAATTTAATCCCAAAAATGTTCAAACAGACGCAGTTAATGATGTCCCAAAAGTGTAGGCTACCACCAACTTAGAACTAATTTTAGAATAATGATACTTATCATCTCAATTCTTATCATCATCTCATCATTTTAATTCTTATCATCATCTCATCATCTCATGATGTGATATTAGATGATTGGAGACTATTTATTATATTTTATTTGTAAACCTATTATTTAATACTACATCATGAGATAATGAGATGATGATGAATAGATCATTTACTCCTAATTTTATCACATTATGTCTATTGACTTATTTTGACTTATTGAAACATTTGAACAATTGTGATGCTTTAATTATAATTTTTAAATATGGTTTTCTTATTTTAAATTTGTCATTTACTATCAAGGTTTATCATTCGAACGGTAATTATTAATTACTATAATTTGAACACTTTTTCCACTACTATTCGAACGAGCAACTTGAAATCATTTAAATGAAAATAAAATCGTCACAATGGTTTGAATGGATTATTAGTGCGTTTGAACACTCTGCATATTTGATCATTCGAACACATACTATTATGTTTGAACCCGTTTTTCAACATTGGAATGAAGAATAAACCATTTGAACAAAGTTCTTAAGACTAACCATTTGAACATAATTTTTAATTCGAACATTTTTGCAGGGGCGTTCGATTAGATTATGTATGTTTGAATACAAATCATTTTGTTCGAATAACAAGAAAACGTTCGAATACTTGCTTCATTCGAATAAGATCAAATAAATTAGTTTCGTTTGAATTATATAACCAACTCATTTGAATAGTTAACCGATTGTTCGAACCGATAATCTTCAATACAAATAGTTTTTTGGGACGAAACAATTTCATCCTTAAAAAAAATTTAGTTCAAGCTACTTCAAAAAGGGTCAGTCACATTTCGCCTCTAAAAGTTTTTGAGAAGGACTTTTGAAGAAAAAATATTTTCATGTCCAAAAATCTTTTGGGACAAAAATTTTCGTCCCAAAAAATGCAATTTTGATCACTAAGTTATTATATAACCATAAAATTATTCAAATACCAAATAAATGTCCATATCATATCATATATATATATATATATATATATATATAAGGTCATCCTTCAATCATAGAGGATTTTATTATGCATCAAAAGGGGAGGCTGAAAAAACATGAGTGACAATTATTAATATTGATCAGCTAGCTAGCTCATTAATTGATATGTGTGGTCATAATTAGAGTTTAGTAAATGGCCTGATATATAACTTGTGTACTAATTATATATGATTTTAAACCACTAATGATCAGGACAATGCATGCATGAAGCATTGATCGATCATGAGAAAATATGGATTAATATTCATTGCCTTTGAACTACTTTACGTACGTTATGATCAATTATGTCGGATTTCAATGCTGCTTTAACGTAATTGTCTTCATCAACAAGATATAAGTCAATAATAACCAATTAATATTTTTCACTTTTACAAAGGATATCTAATACAAACCAAAAGCTCATATATATATATATATATATATATATATATATATATATATATATACAATTTGAACTGCATGAATGGCTGCATGTTGATCTCTGATCATCATATAGGCCCGGTTTGGATACAAAAATCCCTCAACTTATCTCATATAATCATTACAACTTTTTCAAATTCTTACATAAAAGATAATAAATAATTCAGCTTTTTCATATCCAAAAACAATAATAATATTAAAAAATAATATTTTATTCAATTTTCAACTTTCAACTTTTATCTTAACTCACTATCCAAACCTTCCTTTAGACTATTTATATATATATATATATATATATATATATATATATAAATGAAGAATTAAAACTAAGACATAAGGTAAGGATGAGACTAGTTGAGCAAGTACTTCCCTTAAAAAAGCATTATACGGTGAACTAGTTAAATGAACAGTAAAAATCCAAATCCGTTGAGCCTTTACTAACTTTTTTTTCTTTGGTGTCTTTCTAAGCTCTCCTTGGTAGAACTGAAGCTCTCTAGATGCTATATGTTCTGTTGTTATTAGAGAAAAACAACTCAAATATAAGAAAGTTATCACATTACATTTAGGTGGTGTATGTCTGTCAAGAGTAATATGCATGTTATGTTGTTAACTCATATATTGTGTGTAGTATGTATATTGCATTTCATTCAATTCAACGCAGTGTACGTTTATAAGTAGTATTATGTTGAACTAAGAATATATTCGTTAAAAATTTTCGTGTTTCTATATGTGTCCGTTTTTCATATAATTAGTTTAAATAAATTTTAAAAAAATTATGAAGGGAGATTGGAAATAAATATTTAAACGGAACAGAGATAGATTTAGAGAGTTCGTTTTTTGGTATTGTTGAAAAGTCGCTAACTAAACTAGAAAAAATTAATTTTCTAGTGAAATTTTGGCTAAAGAGCAATTAGTTCACTACTAATGCTCTAAAGCCAAAAAGGTTTACTTGAATACAAAAATCTTAAAATGACATAAAGAAAGCATTATTCAACTACTCTAAGGAAGTAAAGAAACCTTTATAAAAGGAAGGAATCTATACATCTACATACTTCTCTACTGATAGAGGATCCTCATATTATTGGCTCCCCTCCATATTTCTACGTAGACGGCATCGTTTTCAACATTCTTCAAATTTTATTTCTTTCATTGTGTTGAGAGCTAGAAAAAATTATGAAAGATTGTAAAATCATCGAATATAGTAGATTTCACTTTGGCCCCAAACGATCTGCAAACGTAAACTGTTATATTGAACCATGTAATTAAATATTTGTGTTTCTCTTTTTATTTACACTTCATATGATTTATTTGTTATGTATTTCATAGACGAGCATTCGAGCACCGTATCAACGTCTAACCATCACCGTGAGTCATTCAACCGTATTGTTAGGCTCCAACCATGTTTGAAAAATATATCAACAGCAAGCATGCATGACGTTTGCCTTCTTGAATCATTATCATATGCATGAGGATGTTTCAAGTAATGAGGATGTTTCAAGTTTTTTGCTTTGAACACTGCTTTTTTAACGGGCTTTCTTTCTGTTATTCATTTACCTCATGAGTTGCATCACTTCGGGACTCCCTTTCCAATTCCAACAAATTTTCCCATATATATAGATTAAAGGGTTATTAAAGAGTTAATGAGCCCTTCTGTTTGGGAATCCTATAATTATGCATCCCAAATATATATTTTCTATAATTAGGAGATAAATGATCAAGAAAATATGAGTCTAAACCTTAGGGCGCATTAATTAAATGCTTTGAGATTTATAATATAGTGTATGTTAAAAATATTATAAAGTTAAAAAATCTATTATTTTTATTTTAAAATTTGTAAAAGTTTGTGTTTTGTTTTGAAATTTGTAAAAGTTGTATTAGTTTTTGTGTTTTGACAATGAATAAGTAATGATTATATGAAAAATATTGAAAATTTGAAATTGAAAACTATTTTATGTTTTAAGTGATATTTTGGAATGAAGTTACGAGAAGTTTTGAGAATTTTAAAAATTTTATGTCTCATCTCTACGTCTAAACGTCCCCTTAATTTGTTGTGCCCTTCAACATCATTTTCACCCCTATAGTAATATTTGACTAGATCAGCAAATGGGTTTAATTTGTATAATTTTTTTTTTTTTTTATCAAAATTTTATATTTCTTAATTGAAAAGGTATATTCATGTAAAATAAATAAATAAATGTGAAAAAAATATTTAAGATTTCTTTATCGATTCGGTTTAGAAGGATTGTCAAATGGAACGTGGTAGGCCCATGCAGCTAGTACGTAGGACTTTTATGTAAAATTACCCTAAGGCCAAACATCTTTGCACAACCTTTTTATAATAAACACATCTGGAATTAATGGACATTAGCGACATTTTACTTTACTAAACACCATTGCAGCTAATTCATGATAACAACGACCTTTATAGAAAGAAATCACCGCAAAAGTACAAGAACGGATAAAAGATATTAGAACATGATCCACTTCTCATCCGGTTGTGTAATTCGGGCGGCCAATCAGGGGTGATACAATTACAATTATGAGTTTTTTTTTTTTTTTTACACAATTATGAGTTCTGTTATATACAATTTATGTATTTTACTGATGTGATTGGTTAAAATAATTATTTTATATTAAAAAAATAACGTAGTCAATCACATTAATAAAATACGTAAAATGACTGTACTTAGAATTTTTGTAATTTTTATTATTTCATAATAAAACAATATTTTTAAATTAAAACACTTCAAAGTCAAGAAAAAAGTTAAAAGAACTTTTAAAAATTTCAACTCCTTATTGAGTATGTAGTTGTATAAAATGTGCGTAATAGTAGTAGCTTTATTATTTATGTTAGTTCTATCTTGTAGGTTTGGAGACGTGTCAAGTCTAAACGATCTCCTATTAACTATATTTTAACCCACTTGGGAAAATAGATAAAATCTCTTAATGCTAATAAATTGAGTTCTTGTTGGGTAAAATATTAGGTTCAATTTGGATAGAATATAATAATCAACCATACCCTATTAATATGATATTAGGTTCTTGTCAAGTTTACAAAGTCGTGTCAACAATCGTTAATATTAGGTTCGTGTCAAGTTTACGGGTCGTGTCAACAATCGTTAATATTAGGTTCGTGTCAAGTTTACGGGTCGTGTCAACAATTGTCAGTCCCAAGTATAACAACGGAAAATGTATAAAAAAAAATAACGTAAATTGTAGCTAATTGGATAGAATTTTTATTTTTATTTTGAAAAATAGAATCATATAGTCATGTTTGTAGGCCATTTCTTTGAAGTGAGGAATGATATATGAAAAAATGGGTTGGTATTTCTCATTTATTTAGATGGAAGGAATTATCAGAACTTTGAGATTGAATTTGCAATTTAGGATACATAGCTTGTCGGTTGTCGCTCTCAGCTAGCTAGCGCTTTTAATTCCTATTTAAAGAAAATTCAGCATCCTTTTTAATTGTCGTTACTCTTCTTCCAATGTATGTTGAAAAGATCGGATAGAAAAAGTCATAATCTGAGATGGAGATTTGGACTTTAGGTGAGCCCGACAATAGGGACGTGAGTGGGCCAGACTACAGAACGCTGGGCCTCAGTGCATTAAAATCGGCCTACTTTGTCTTCCATTTTGGCCTTCTTTGTGGGGCCCAAATATAACCAAACCAAGGAAGCTACCTACACCTCCTGACGTGGGGCTTTGGACACCTCATGACCATAACTTTGACGCTTCAGTCCATGTCGTAAAATTATGATCCTGCATCGCTATATCTTTGAGATATAATAATAATAATATATATATATATATATAAATATATACATTCTACTCAGCACTCAGCAGCCCTACACCGCACACCTCCATGTAAATCAACATGACTTGTCATTTTTTCAATTTTTCCCTTCTATTTTAATATTTAAATACGTGTATTTAAATAAAATGATAAATCATATATTAATTAGATGGAAGAGTATGGTGTAACGCTTTCTTGTAACAATTCTGATATATAAAATAAAATAATGATACAAGCATAATCCTTTTTATAATCTTTTATACAATCATATTTTAGAATAAAAATATTTATGTAAAGGAATGTTATTTTTAAAAATTATTTTACAAAAATGTCTATAATTTAAAACATAATTAAATAAAGGGTGGCAAAAAAGGGGAACCGTATTGGGCCTGGAGAGGGAACTTGAGGTCCAGGACTTGCATAGTCTACCAATCTGTTATCAATTACATGTTTGCGTTTCTTTTAAGAGAAGAATACCATTCTTCATTTGAGCATTATGACCAACAACAATCACACCAACTAATGTCACATTTTCTCTAGTATTTCATCTAAACGGTTGATCTATGAAACTATTAAAAATGTTAATATCAATCAATGTGACCAAACGATAATAAAACCAAGGATGAAAAAATGAAACATTGCTCTTTAATTTTTAATTTTTAATTTTTATAACAAGGGTTGCAGACATACAGACTCGATCTTCAAAGATCCCTTGCGAGAGATGAAATAAATGCCATTTAAAGCTGCAAAAATCATTGGCAAAATACTTGGTGTATTCACCATTTATCATGGTTGGGAACTACAATACTCTTTGTTTCTGTGTCAAAACTTCAATCATCAAAATCTCAATACAAACTCTCAAACTACGCTAAAACTACATAACTGTAGTAGTTATATTTGATTGCTCTGGCCTTTTGCAAATGAACCACACAAAATCAATGACCTACCTCAAGTCCCTTAGGCCTTACCCCTCGGCATCCAGTCGCTCCGGCTCAGCCATTGTCTACTGCCCACACAAATCCTTTCAGGCACGGCTTATCCCTCTTTAACTTTTGATTCTTATTGTTGCTGTTTCATATTTTCTGCCGCAACGTTTTGCGGGAAAACTTCCTCTTTTTCGATAGTCCCCTTTGCTTTTCATCTCTCTTCCTCTTCTTTGTTTCTTTTTGGAATGACTTTCCAACTAAGGAAGGTTGTTCTTTCAGTGCAAAGCTCTTCGCAACATGCCCCAAGTGAAGTTTCTTCACCATGAAAATTCTCTTCAGCTCACCACGATGGGCGGCATATGCTCGGACCCAAGAGCAAAATGTGGTTATGGCCAGTTTCTTCATCCTTGGCTATACACATAAATATGAAAGGAAAAAACACTAAATTCAGAATCCATGAAAAGCAACATGCTAATTTGCAAAAGATGGAATATTCAATCATCCTAATATACCCATACTGACGGACTCATTGATAAAAAATTAGCAACTATTATTATACCTCGGCCAGTATAAATGCTTCAAGTGCCTTCTGCAGAAGTAGTACCCAGGGATGAGACTCCAAGTCGAGAACCTTCTTGACATGGCGTTTCTCATTGTACAATGGAAAACTATCCAATACTTTAAGGAGGGGATACTCAGTTAGTGATATGCCATGTTTCTCCAAGTCCTGTAAATAATCCATTTCAACCGGTTGCAAAAATAACAATGAATCTCCTCTTTCACCCAGGCGAGCAGTTCTACCAACCCTGCATCAGGATCAAAGAGAGCATTAAGCTCCTATGGAACAAGACACAACATGAAAAAGAAACACTATTTGGGCTGGATTTTACATATTCTTAAGACCCGGGCTGGGGAATTCTCGCATGCTCAGAAATAAAATTGTATGACAATGAACCCTAAATGAAATTTTAACCTCTAACCAGAGAACAGTATTCCAGGGAGCCCAATCAGATCTGGGCTATGCGTGCTTTATTTTTCAAAAAAGATTGGAAAATTTACAATACCCCGGTTCTAAGATGTAGTCAACCAGATAAGAATCTGATGTGGTCTCAACAATTATGAATCTCATGTGAATAATATGAGCATGTAAACAGTACGAGGCATATTATATCATGACATTTGCCCATCGCCTTCCAAGTGGGCATTCGTCGAATTGTCATATTTGTTTGGATAACAAGATATCAAACAACAAAATTATAGGCACCATTAATAGTTGCCCAGAGAGTCTAAATCGGTGAAAACCAAAGAAAATCTCAAAACAATGAAGTCATACCTGTGCACGTATTCTGTGGCCTCTCCTGGAGAATCATATTGTATGATGAATCGAACTTTTGGAAAATCCAAGCCTCTAGCAGCAACATCTGTGGACAAGAGAAGAGCCAATTTTTCTGTTTTAAAAGCCTGAAATGCGGTTCTTCTATCCTCCTGCTTCATATTCCCATGTAACCGAAGAGCTTTGCATCCAACAAACATCTGTCTAAGTTGTTCTTCTGGCTGTGGATGAGGTGTGAATTTGAACTCGCTTAGAAGAGAATAGTGAAAATCTACAGCATCACATGTTGAAAAGAATACCACAATCTGTAGAATGAGCATGTGAGTGAACTTAGGCATACTAAAGCATAAAAAGAAGAAAGCTTTTAAGCCATAAAAATACTCTTGTATAAACAATCTGGAAGAAAAAGGCAGCAGTGACCTTATTTTAGACAGTAAATTATAAAGGAAATCTGGAAAGCACTATACAGTTCTTTTTTTTCTTCTTTTTTTTAAAATTTTATTCATCAAATGCAATAGGCGAAACCCATGTACACAGGATGTACACAAAAGAAACGCCTAAATACATTCTAATACTAGAAAAACAAGGACAAAAACTCAAGGACAGCCCCTCCATCAAGTACAATAGCAGAAAACCAACTAAACAAGGAACACAAAAAAAATTTCCAGAGTTCTTCTACATTGTGTTCCCTATTATTAAAACACCTCTCATTCCTTTCCAACCAAATCCACCACATAATGCATAAAGGAATCACCTTCCACACAGCTGCCACTTGAGAGAGTATGAAGTCTAGTCCAACATGCGAGTAAATCTACCACTGCTTTTGGCATAACCCAGGTCAGTCCGGATCTTCTAAACACACCATCCCATAACACTTTAGCCACATCACAATGTAGAAGTAGATGATCCACTGATTCCGCAGCTTTCTTGCACATGAAGCACCACTCCATAACAATCATTCCACGCTTTCTCAAATTGTCAATTGTCTGAATATTCCCAATTGCTGCTATCCATACAAAAATAGCAACCTTTGATGGAACATGAGCCTTCCAAATACTCTTCCAAGGAAAGGATATGTAACGCTGATCAGAAAACATCTTATAATATGATCTAACACAACTTTTTAGATGCTGTATATCTCCAGTAAATTTGATCCCTCTCATGTTGTCTATATCCACTGAATACAACAATCTGAAAAAATCAGTAACCTCCTCAATTTCCCAATCCTGGACAGGTCTGAAAAATCTAACATCCCAATGCACTTCTCCATTAGAGTAACTCATCAACTCTGAGATTGAGGCCTGCTGATTAACACCAACCTGAAAACAGCCGGAAAAGCTCTAAACAGTGCATTCTCACTACACCAAACATCAAACCAGAATCAAACTCTTGAACTATCACCTACCACAAATTTGACTTGTTTCACAAAATTATCCCATCATTTTCTAATAAATTTCCATAAACTCACACCATAAGTCCCCCTACTCTCCTTAGTGCACCATCCCCCCCCCCCCCCCAACCACTCCCATACTTCCGAACAATCACCCCCCTCCACAACACTTCCTCTTCCCTATGATATCTCCACAACCACTTCCCCAACAACGCCTTATTAAAACTACACAAATTACGAACCCCCAAGCCTCCATCAGCTATGGGACAGCAAACTTTTTTTCCAGCTTACTAAAGGAATCTTATTCACCTCTCCCAAACCATCCCACAAAAATGCTCTATACAACTTTTCAATACGAATAACCACTCCAACAGGTAAAGGAAACAATCAAAGAAAGTAAGTTGGGATATTAGAAAGAGTACTCTTTATAAGGGTGATTCTACCCCCTTTTGAGAAATACAACATTTTCTACACTGCCAACCTTTTCTCAATCTTCTCAACCACCTGATCCCAAATATAGTTTGCCTTGAACGACGCCCCCCAGCAAGAGACCCAAATATTTCATAGGCAAATAAGCAACTCTACACCCCAATAATTCCACCAAATAGTTAATATTATGCACATCTCCCACCAGGACCAACTCTGATTGACCCAAGTTCACCTTTAGCCCGGATACGGCTTGAAAACATAACAAGACAGCCCTCAAAGCTTGAATCTGTTCCCCAACAGCATCACAAAAAATAAGAGTATCATCAGTAAAAAGCAAATGTGATATAGAAATGAAGCCGTTATTATTAGTTCCCACCGAGAAACTTGATATAAAACCTCCTCCTACCACGGCCTCCACCATAGGGCTCAAAACCTCCATAACAAGAACAAATAAAAATGGAGATAACGGATCCCCTGTCTCAATCCTCTAGAACTTTGAAAATAACCACAAGGCTGCCCATTAACTAAAACTGAAAACCGAGCAGTCGAAATACAATGTCTGATCCAACCACACCACTTGTCACCAAAACCACATCTTCTAAGCATGTAGAAGAGAAAATCCTAGTTTACGTGATCGTACGCCTTTTCCATGTCCAGCTTACAAAGAACCCCCAGAACACCCTCCCACATCCGACTATCTAAATACCCATTCGCAATCAAGCACAAAATCAATGATTTGCCAGCCTCTAACAAATGTATTTTGGTGTTTAGAAATAATCTTATCCATCACCTTGCTCATTCGATTCGCCAAAACCTTCGAACTTATCTTATAAATTCCACTTACCAAACTAACGGGACGGAAATCCTTCAACTCTGAAGCACCCACTCTTTTAGGGACGAGAGCGATAAATGTGGCATTCATTGACTTCTCAAACTTTTGATAATCATAAAATTCTTGTAGAATCTGCATCACCTCCTCTCGCGCAATTTTTTTTGATAAGTAAACCTCCTCTCACACAATCTCCAAATAATCTTTAAAAAAAGCCATTGAAAACCCATCCGGGCGAGGAGCTTTGTCTCTTCTCATCCCACATACCACCCGATGCACCTCAAGCTCTTCAAACGGCCTCTCTAACAAGCTTGTTGTAAAAGAATCCACAGCCTCAAAATTCAAGCCATCAATTTTAGGTCTCCAATCTACCATCTCAGTTAGGAGGGTACCATAAAACTGCACAACATCATCTTGAATCTCATCAAGTGTAGAGAGCACATTATTATCAGCTTTAATCATCTCAATAGCATTGTTACGCCTATGAGAGTTAGTCATTTTATGAAAGAAACTAGTGCACTTATCCCCCTCTTTAAGCCGTAGAACTCTCGATTTATGCTTCCAAGATATTTCTTTTTTTTTATAAGTAACTTCCAAGATATTTCTTCCATCAAAAGTACCCTCTCAAGTTCTAACACCACTTCTTTCTTTCTTAACAAAGACTCCTCACTTTCCCCCTCAACCTCCAAGGCCTGTAGCTCCTCCAAAAGAGATTTTTTCTACAGCTCTACATTCCAAAAAACTTCCTTGTTCCACTTCTTCAAATCAGCCTTCAAAACTCTGAGTTTACTTACCAAAACAAAGCTAGGAGTCCCCACAATTTGATAAGACTGCCACCGGCTTCTCACCTTGTCTACAAAACCCTCAACTTCAAGCCACATATTCTCACACTTAAAATAATGTCTACCCTCATGTATACCCCCACAATCAAGTAAAATAAGTGATCAAAACATACCCTTGGCAATCTTTTCTGACATAACTCCAGATAATGAGTCTCCCAAGAAGAAGAGACTAAGGCTGTGTTTGGTTGCAAAGCTCAAATGAACTTAGTCTAATTTTAAGCTGAGTCTAACATTCAAACACCTTACTCTCAAATTACTAAACTCATCTCAACTCAAAACCTCCTTACATGTGAGACCCGCAATCTTTTTCAACTTAACACGTCTTTATACATGGGACCCACAACCTTTTTCAACTTCACATAAAAAGTATTAAACTCATCTTAAAATTTAAACACACTTTAAACTCAGTTTAGATGAGCCACACATAACTCCCTCCACTACTCAACTCACTACTATTCATAAAGAACTTAAGCTCAACTCAACATCCTAACACAGCCTAAGAATCTATCCAGCCTTGAACCTCCTCTATTAATTAGACCACGTATATTCTCCCCCCACTAAAGGCAGATCCAGTAATTCCAAATCAAATATCAGCTGAGAAAAATCCTCCATGGCTGAAGACATAGAAGAATTACCCGACCTCTCACTTGGATAACGAATTATATTAAAATCCCCACATATGCAATCCCACAAATAGAACAATCCAGACAATTCATCCCACAACAAATATCTATCTCGATCCCTATTTGGCCCATAAACGCTTGCCAATGCCGATTTCCACCGATTTTCTATATTTTTTAAAACACAAGCCACCGAGAAAACTCCAACACAATCCTCCACCACCTCAACAATTCTCTTATCCCACATCACCAATACACCAGCTAAGGCACCCAAAGAAGCTAAGTAGGTCCAACCAACATATGAACATCTCCACAAGCTACAAATGATACTTCTATCCACAAAATTCAATTTGGTTTCTTGGAGGAAAACAACATCAACCTTCCAACTACGAATGAGAGATCTAATGTGAAGACGTTTATTTTTTTTTTTATAAGTAGACATATTATATATATATATATATCAAAAGGAGTAACCAAGTACACTAAATGTATACAAGAGAACACCTTGCCCATAATAGAAAACCACTAATAACCCAAAAAGCCAGTGAAAAACAACCCAAAATACACCAACCCCGACCCCAAACCCTTGCTTCCCGTAGAACTAAAAAGTCTATCCAAAAACCCCACTCTAACCCCTTGTTTTCCCGTCTTCACAATGCCCTACCTTTAGACTTCCCTCTAGATGAGCTACCACCCTTAACGTCATAGTTGATTCCCAAAAAAAGGCACTGTAACTCTCTGCTTTTCTTGAAACTTGATTTGGTTTCAAGTGCGTGGCTTGCCTCGATCGCAGTGATTAGTTCTTTAAACTAGTCTTCACATCCTCCATGTGAAATTCCCACGAACTGTTGAATCTCGTTAACTTTAGGCAAAATCCAATCTGCTATTGGAGGAAGAGAGACCAGGGGAGCCACAATATCCCCAGACACAGTATCCACCTACACCAACGCCAAATCCATATTAGCGGGTCCTATCACCATTTTCCTTCAACTCCGACGAGAGAGCCATATTCTCTTCGAATACAGAAGTCAATTGAGGCGAATGACATTCCATTGCATTGATTCCCCCTTACATTCCAAGACAAGGTTTTAGACTTCATTAACTGAAGAGGAATCTCTCCCTTTTAATCTATCCCTCCCCATAATTCCCTCCTTATTATCATAGTTAATTGAGCAATGCAAGCATTTTAACTCTCTCTCCTTCCTCATAGCTGACTTCATGGACGTGGATCAACCAGCTTTTATGGCTACTTGGAGAGCCTTAAATTGTTTTTCATACCCTTCACATGATAATCCCACACAAACCTGTATCTCCTCCACTTTGTTTACCACCCAATCTGAGATTTCCTTCGAAGCAATCCGAGGGGGAAGCATTCATAAAGGCGTCGGACTACCCAGTTCCTCCTCAACACTGACTACTTCAACTTCATCCATCTATATATTAGAATCCAACCTCTCATTCTTAGATAAACGGCCCCACTGTAAAGTCTCATCTGCATCATTCAAACTAGTCTCAGTTTCTTCCTCAAAATCTGCATCCGACTCCCACTGTCAACTCCCCTCGATAGCCAAGAACTGCTTCAACAGACTAGCCAGCGTCCACAAGATTTATCTCGTTACCTACAGAATCCAAACCCTCTGCACTACCTTCAAATTTCTCCACAATTTCCCCCTCCTCATTTTCCGGCACCTGAGGCACCACCACTACACCACCAGAAACTTTGAATGTACCCGTTGAACTTTTCTATGCCAGAACTAGGACCGTCGACTCGAGTATCGGCACCGATACAGATGCGGTAACCTTATCCGAAATTTTCGAAATATCGAAAACCTTTCGTTTCTCCTTCCAGACCATTACCTGGCTTCCACTTGGGCCTGACCTAGTCTCTTTATTCTTTCCCTTCAGCTCTTCACTTCCCAAACCACCCACTACGTAGCCCAACCCACTCCCCTTCTCATTAACCACTTTTTTCCCCTTATCAAACTTAAAATAAAATGGGCATAGCTCTCCCAGCTCGACCCACTCCAAAATACTCTCCACCTTATTTTTTATATCCACCAGATAATCCATCAAGCCCACCAACGACAACTCTTCATCTTCCCTAAGCGACATTGTGCTATGAGACTATTCATCTCCTTTGAGGAGATGAACAGTCTTCTTTTCCAAGATAGAACGCGACTGCGATCTTCCATCCCTTCCACTTGCCTCCCGTATCTTCTCCAATCTTTGTTGCGGTGGTTTCTTCAGAGCCTCCATATGCGATTCCTTCCGCCCAACAGACACCATAGTAGAGGAACTAGGTTTTTCATGAGCTCTATTTCTGTCGCCCGAAGCAGAGGAAGACGAAATTACTCCAAACTTCCTCCAGCCCTCTCCCTTCGAACATTCTGGCACAACAATCGACCCATGCCTCTTATTATGCTCAAACTCAGACATGATAAAAAAAGGACCAAAACTGTTTTGATTCCTCTGCACTACCAAGACTTGATTCTCTTTCCTGTGAGTTCTGAAAAACTCAAAAGAACTCCCTCCACACGCCCCCACCACTGAAGCCAACCAATCCATCATTGCAGCATCAATGGAAATAAACTTGACAACCCAACTACTACTCTCCATAATTCTCCACCACACTAGTGACAAAGAAGGATATACACCAGTAAGTTTTTTATTTTTATTTTTTATTTTTTGTAATAAGTATATACACCAGTAAGTTAACACGTTATTAAACTTTCATACCCACCAAATCCAGTGTAAAGCCGTTTAGGAGATACAAAATCTAAAACCTCACATAATGCATAAACTGGTGAAATGTTTAAAAGTTCAACTGTACTCTTACCTTTTGGGAAGTTCCTCTCTCAAGAAGATCCTTTAGAATGGAAAGAAGTACAGCAAGCCGCAAGCCACAGGACACTGCATAAAAATTCAATCAGAGCCTTTCCATAACAATGTTGTGGAACCCAACTTTGTACATGTATGTACCTTTCACATATCTCTGAACTAATTGAGCTGGAACTCTAAAATCTCCATTTGAAGGGCTCATCATTTTCACGGGATGTTCTAATTCATAATTTGCATCAGATCCCAATGAACCAAAATCTTTAAATGATAACACTGGCTGCATTTTCTTGTAATCAAGGCCGATCATAACAGGATTCTCTAAACTTATTTTGGCAAGATGATTTACTTTTTCATTTAAGGTAGCTGACAATAGAACATTCTGCCTAGGATGATCAGAAATATATGACTCAGCAATCTCCTTGTCAGCGGACGCATCATGCCTTGAACCTAAGATATCTAATATTTCCTCTATTTCTTTCCCAAATCCTAATTCCAAAATCCTGTCAAGACCAGATAAAGCTAATGAAGGCATGAAAAGTGTCAAAAACATCAAAGATTTGGAACAATACCGTAAAAGTTTGGTTGAAAAATAAAATACTAACTACAGATTTTTTAGTGTAAACTATACCTATCTGCTTCATCGAAGATTATCCAACGCAAGTTAGTGTGCAAGAATGATGATGTATGCCTTAAATGGTCCAAAAGGCGCCCGGGAGTTGCAACAAGTATAGATATGCCTGCAACGGACCACATGAAGAATCCAACATATTACTATAGGCTGTGTTCAAATATTCTATAATAGGAGTAAAAACGATTTCTTAAATCATAACTAGACACGATTTCCTACCTTTGCGCAGCCTGGCTTTCTCCTTTGACCTGTTCTCACCACCCATTATATAGCCCGGAACAATCCAATGAAAACGGTGCAATAACTTTTGCAATACTTCATAAACCTGCATGCACAGCTCCCGCGTTGGAACGAGGACCAACGCTGTTACCAGAAGATAATTAAAGGTGAGGTACCCAAAAAAGATATTAAAAAACCTATAATGGTGGTGACAGGTAAGTAGTAGTAGCATGTATTGCTTCTAACAAAATTCCTTACTGCTAAACACTTATTAAAAACTGATGCATGGGGCTTTTTTTACGTTTAAGATAAATATTCCATTAATGACACATAGTGTGTTTCCACAGTACACAAGAAGTATATACGAGATCCACCTAACATGCAAAGGGAAAAAGAGCAAGAAATTCTTGAAAAGTAAAGATAGAAAGAGAAACATCTGGGACCATTATCCAAGAATCTTCAAGACCACATCTTTTCTCTCTCCATAGATACCATAATAGACACTATCGGATCATCTTTTGCAGAATTGCATATTTATGGTTGTCAAACTGCCCTTACATTATGTTAAAAATTCCAAAACCCAAGAAGACATCACCCAACCCATCCCAAAGAGGCCAAAGATCATGTTCCATAGGATGTTAGCAACCTCGCAATGAAAATAATATGATCCACTGATTCTCCACTTTTCTTGCACATCAACAGCAATTAACCACAATTATACCCCGCTTCCTCATGCTGTCCAAGCAGGGGGAGCCTTATTTCTCCAAATAAGCTTCCAAGGGATGGGGCCTCGACATGAATCCCCAATATGTTAGATTACAAACCCTTTGAACCAAGAAAAATAAAATTCCAAACTCATTGTAAAGTTTTTCCCATTGATATGGCTTATTCAGCGATTCAGCAAATCTGACTGGGCGAAAGCAACTAAAAACTCAAATGGCGATTTTCATAACCAAAAATAGAACTACTGATAAGCTAGTTTTCTCCGCACAGTGCCTGGGTTTGAATCCCACGCAGCTCATTTGCGTGTCCCTTGAAAAACATAACAAAGAAAGCTCAACAATAACAACAACAGTAACAGTAACAATAACAATAATAATAATAATAATAATAATAAAATAACATGCACAATTACAGGGCATGAGACTGGGTAACCCTCCATTAATGAAAAAACGTACCAAAAGTCCCATCAGACCGCTGAATACGAGGTTCGTGCTCCTGCAATTGGTGAATAATAGGAGCCAAATACGCAACAGTTTTGCCCGTTCCAGTAGCAGCATTAACAAGTCTAAAAAAATGCTTGATTAAAGAACACAAACACAAACGTCACAACAAAGGAAACAGAAAAGAGCAAGAATAAGGATACACATGACGGCCAGAGAGAATAACTGGAATCGCTTGGGCCTGTACCAGCGTCGGAGCTTCGAAGTCCATCCTTTCTGCTCACAGAAAAGCCGTGTGTTTGCGACAATTAAGCTAATTTAACCCAGAAAATCCAGCATAAAAAAGTTTTTTCTTCCTAAATTTCACAGATATCTCGCAGGGAGAGAGAGAGAGAGAGAGAGAGAGAGAGAGAGACCTCGGAGCTCGTCGCATAAGGTGGCGTGGAGGCCGAGGCTGGAGAAAGAGCATGACGCGAATATCTCGCTTTCCTTGTGTTCTTCCTTGCTCTTTGTCTTTGATTCTTTGCTGGGTTTTTCGCTCTTCTTCGTCGCCATTACTAAAACCTTCTTTTTTCTGTAAAACTTTAGGGCGACCGGAGGCTTTTAAGTACAATCCTGAATTACATACGACGTCGTTCTTATACTTAATTCCGGGTCCGGGTCCGGGTCCGGGTCTTTGACTAACCAGTAACCAACCAACCGGATCCGGGTCTATGAACAGGCCCAGATAAGCCCGGTAATCGTTATGAAGCTGTGAAGACTGCCCGTTTGAAATTAGAGCATTGATCGGGTAAAGCTTTTCATAGCTCTCCCCACTTTCCTTGTACTTGAGATTCCATTAATTATGGAACTCTGATTTTTGGATCTTGGCGCTACTCCTTTTTCCGGTGATTTAGGGTTTTGCAGAATTGTGGATTTGTGAAAACAAATTGCACAGTGGTTTTCGTTTTCTTGTTTCGGTGGATTTAAAGCCCCAGTTGATGGCAACTGAAAATGAAGTTGAAGAAATTGACAGCTTGGAGAGAGGTCTATTGTCCCGTGCTGGTTCTCAGGAGGAGCTGGTAACGGAGGCAGAAGAAGAAACGGTCCTGTATACGGCGTCGTTCCAGGAGATGGAAGAGAATTATGTCAAGTATCAAACTGCTCAGTGGGTTCTCTACTCCTTGCTTCTGATACTGGCCTGGGGAATCGGCTTTTTCATGCTTCTTTATCTACCTGTGCGGAGATATATACTCCGCAAAGATATCGGCTCCAGAAAGCTCTATCTAACTCAAAACTCCATAGTATATAAAGTAAATCAGCAAATCCTCTTCCAATTTGTTTCATTATTTTATACTTTTTTAAGATCACATGCAAATTAACACGAGAATTCAATTCGATGAAATGTATTTACTTATATCAGTTATGGTGGTCGAATTTCTTCGCAGAGTTCTTTTTAGTACTCAGCAACATGTTGTCTAATCTGTGGATTTTTGTTTCATCGTTTTTCACGTAAAGGGATTATTAGTGACTTGTGAAAATTGTTCAGTCCTATCTGATGGAGTTTGGATGCCATTAAGTAATACTGTTTCTTTTGGTCAGGTCACAAAGCCAGTACCATTTCCATGCTTTGGAGTGTTGAAGAAAGAGAAGCATGTCTTGTTACCTTCAGTTGCCGACCTTGTCATTGAACAAGGTAATGTGTTGGCACTATACTTCTACATTATCTCAAATTCGCGACAAATTTTATCAAAATACTGCGGTTGATTGATTTTACAAACTAGGACTTTAAGTAGGATTAAGTAATTGCTAATTGCCCGAGGGGTTGACTCAAGTGGTAAAGGCCAAGGCTTAGGGGTATGCTACCCCCAAGTCTAAGGTTCAAATCTCCTTGAGCACAAACAATTTTTAGGGGCCATCGGACTGGGGGATTTTTTCCTTGAATTTCCCAAGTGCACTTGTGGGAAACTTCTTGCCGAGGGCCTATGCACCATCGGGATTAGTCAGGATGTTGTTCCTAGACACCCGGTGCCATTCAAAAAAGAGAAAGTAATTGCTAATTGCTATGTATTGGCCCAAAAGATAGAGAGAAAAAAGATCAAATATTGGCTAATGAGGAGTGACTTCCCAGCTCACGGTATACTGGAATAGTTAGAATTACAAGACGATAGCAGTTTATATTGTCAGAAAATTTAAATTTGGTTGACTCTGACCTACCGGTTGTTACAAATTGAGTTGGTAGAACCTGGCTGCTCATGAATGGACAGACCTTCAACTGTTCTTGCAGCTTTTACCCTTCAGATCTAGGTGCATACATAATACATATATCTGGGAATTTAAATTTACAACCTAGGTTCTCGAGTACATTTTTGCTGGTAACATTTTGGAAATATTTATTTTTATTATCAGGATATTTGCAATCCCTCTTTGGTGTCTACTCTCTTAGAATTGAAAATGCTGGTGTAAGACGGCCTCCAAGTGATGATGTTCAAATCCAGGGAGTTGCAGATCCAAGCGCTTTCAGAAAGGTATTTCTTGTTACATATCACCTTTGTCTGGTGACTTCAGGTTGATGGATACAAATTCCTCTGTCTCCCTTGGTGCCCTTTTCAGGCTGTTCTTATTCATCTCGCGAATATGAGAAGTGAGGTTTTCTCTAGACCGGTTTCCACAGTTGAAGACACTCCCAATCTAAGGGTAGGTCATTCATGATATGCTTAGATACTGCTGGATACAATTACAAGCTCAATTTTTGGTCTGATAATAATTTAAATTATGTTTGTATTTTTCAACACTTCATCTCTTTCTCTCTCTCCATTCTTTTAATATATGTCTCTTTGCATGGACTGCAGGGGTCCCCATCAAAATCTTTAAGGCACGATTCTTTTCCTCATTTTGGGGAGCAAGTACTACTACAAAAACTGGAGGAGGTTGGAAATTCAGTGAAGGTAGAAAACCAGAACAAAATCCTATTTTCTATAAGTTTGGAATGCTCCCTATTCTTATCATATGTATTCTATCACAGAGAATTCAAACCTTAATTGAGGACCAGCAGTCTCAAACATCAGAACCAATAGATTGAGGTAAGTGGGCTCATAATGCATATTAGAATGACTATTTTTCTTGCATTGTACCATGCTTTGTTAGACATTTCTTTATGCAGAAGCTGAATCTGTTGAATAATAAACTCATTGACATGCATGTATCACCAACTTCAAGTCTACCAAAAAATAAATCATGACAAATTTCTAAATGCATCACTCTCTGGCTAATCCTTTTCATCCGCACTCACTTATCTTTCAAGTGAGTTTGGGCCTTCCATTGAATGGGCAACCTCCTGGATTGGTTATTCATCTATGGCACAGTTTCAAGAATCCCAAGAATTCAACATTTTAATTTTTGCATCATTATTGTAACAATTTTTATTCAAGTAGGATTTAACTTATCCGGTTATTGTCTATTGGCTGATTGGGACCTCCCCATGCTTTGTAAAATGGAATTCAGATTGTAAATACACTTGAGAGAATTCTCATGTTGAAGAAGCTTGTTGTGTATGGACAAACTTCAGCGGATTCATTTAGCTACTGACAACTTCAAAATAGACATGAACTTGACAAAAGTTTAAACTAGCAGGACTTGTACTACCTTGTACCCCACTCTACCTTTGCTTACACAGAGGTTGAGATTATTTATGTGGTTTCTTGAATACTATTATAATTGGTTTGCTTTGTGCTTTTTTCTCCCTATTTTTTTTTTTTTGTGTTGGCAAACCGGTTATAATTCCAAAATGGGAAACAAGAGAGATTATTGATGTCCATGTTGACCTAGATCTTGATCTGCAATGCAGGATTCAAAGTGACACGTAATATCGTATCAGGTCTTTTAAACTGAGAACACATTTTTGTATTTGCTCCTTTGAGCTACCATTAGAGCATTGGCAATGGCCTAGTCTAAAATTTAGCTAGAATGTTAGATTTTGGCTATAATATGGACTTGTAGTTAGATTAGTCCACATTGGACTAGCTATCTTAAAGTCCAAATAATAATAAAATATTATATATTTTAATATTTTTTTTTTTTATATTTTACAAATACATTTGATATATTAATTAATAACTTTATTAATAAATAAAATTATTATTTTTCAATTATTTTTTCTCTCAACCTAATTATTCAATAAATATATTTTGTCAACCATTCACCCAACAATCACATATACAAACATACCAACATTTCTTCTACCCAACATTTACATTTAGAATTGTGGTTGAATCCAACAAACATGCCAAAACAGTTCATAAATTATCCAAAACAGTTCACAAATTGCTAAAACAGTCCATAAATTATCCAAAACAGTCCAGAAAATTCCAAAACAGTCCACAAATTGCCAAAGCAGTCCACTAATTACCTCAAAACAGTTCACAAATTGCTAAAACAGTCCATAAATTATCCAAAACAGATCACAAATACCCAAAACAGTCCACAAATTGTCAAAGTAATCCACTAATTACCTCAAAACAGTTCACAAATTGCTAAAACAGTCCATAAATTATCCAAAACAGATCACAAATACCCAATACAGTCCACAAATTATCCCAATACAGTCCACAAATGAGCTAAAACAGTCCACAAATTATCCCAAAAACAGTTCACAAATAGCCAATACAGTCAACTAATTACTCCATATCAGATCACAAGTACATATATAGTCCACTAATTACTCCATATCAGATCACAAGTAGCCAATACAGTCCACTAATTACTCCATATCAGATCAGAAGTAGCCAAAACTGCTAAAAAATCTTGAGTTGAATATGGCCGAAATACTGCTGCTGCATGGCATTCATGCCACTTAGATCTAGCAGCATCATCTTTGCCTCAAACTTCCTCATGGAATGTTGCAGTATCTTAGCATCATCAAGTATCTCAGCATCATATTGCATAAACAAAGGAAATTGAATAATGAAAACCAAAGGAATAAGAGGTACAAGGGTTATTTTGTAATCTGAAAATTTTAAAACAGCATACATCCATTCCATAATATATATGATATTATATATTGTCCATAAGCAGCAAACATCCATTTAGTGGGGTATCTATTTTCAGAGAATGCACATAGAAGAGAGAGAGAAGAATGTGAACAAATACCAATAATAATTTCTAGGTAGTTTGAAAAGAAATGGAAAATATAAGCACAAAAACTCCAACATGGGTAAGTTGGGTAAGTTTCTAGGATTTTCCACTCTTAATTCAGTGATGATTAATTAACAACAACTGCCTACTTTCAATAAAGTCCATTAAGTTTCATTTCCTCTTGGCAGGTAACTCTGTGTTCTTGTTTGCAAAGAAGAACAGCAAACAACTTTTATTCCTCATCTGTTATGCAAAGAACAGCAAACTCATCTCTGTTTTTGGTTGGATGTGTTGGTGTTAATGTTCTACTCAATCTAAATCAATATTATCTAAACAATAATAGGCATGCTCACAAATCAATATTATCTACTCATCTCTTTTTTATCAGTAGCAAATCATGTTATACATGCAGAAAATATTAGGATTTAGCTTCTACACATAAAGAAATGCATACATACCCACATACATATACTTGTTTTTTTATAAGTGTCTTAACAATTGTAACAAATAATATATGTGGTGTTTTCGGGATCAAATCGTATTGAAAGCAACTATCGATCAAGATAGCCACAAACGTTAATGTAGCATCCAAGCCATTACCCACATAAATATACTACTACATACACACATAAAACAACGGATTGTAGTTACCAAACCAAGCAACCAACTTCAGAAAACAGCAACAACAACAACAACAATACAGAACCAAGCAACCAACTTCAGAAAACAGCAACACCAACTCTAATAACTACAACAGATTGTAGTTACCGAAAACACAAATTCAAAAAAAAATACGGCCTCTCAGCTCTAAGAATCTGAAAGGAGGTTTGGCTGGACACGAATTCATACTCAAAATACTCAATACACAAATTCATACTCATTTCACAAATTCACAAATTACTCAATAAAAATTCATCAATACAAATCAGCAACGATAATAACCTTCTGTCCCACAAATTCATACCCATTTCACAAATTCACAAATTCATACTCAAAATCGACAATGAAAAGCTTACCCAAATAAAGTTTTGGTAGTCTTACCAACCCAAACCGAGAGAGAGTGTCGCGTTCTTGAGCCAAGCCGACAGAGAAAGCGAGAGGGGAAATTGCACAACCGTTGAAGATCGACCCACGAAAGGAGAGAAAATCGATTGAGGGAGAGGAGTTTCAGAAAAAGAAAATGGCAAACGGAGAGAAGAGCGAGAGAGAGAAGCCGCGATGGAGCTGCAAAAAAAAAAAGGGCGAGGGAAAGGGGAAAAGACGAGATGCAAAGGTTAGACGAGGGCGAAGAGACGAGGGCGAGACGAGGGCAAATAGACGAGGGGGTGAGACGAGGGCAAATATGAGGGAAATGGAAAACACGAGAGCGGAAACAATAAAATACATGTTTGCTCCTTCTACAAGTACTCGCCAAATATAGCGAGCGTGGGGATTTTACTGTAGCTAAAATTAGAAAAATATGACTTTGCCGATTTCAATGCCAGAGATTTTATCTCAAAATCAGATGCAAATTAGACTTTAACTTGGCAATGGCTAGTCCATTGCCAGTGCTCTTAGAGGAGTGATATCTTAGACCCTACAATAGTTGTTTGATTTCAATTGAGTTGCATTTGTTTCCATGTGTATGTTTATGGGAAGGGTTGGACTAGTCTTACCAACTAGATGATCATTAGGTTTTATGTTATCATTGACAGGCCGAAATGTTACCTTTTCCATATATCTTAAATCATCCATTGAGAGGTCTCTGAATGTTTTTATGCACTTTGATTATTATTTATTCTTTTAAATCTCAGCTACCTTCTAAAATCCTTGGAGATTGTGTTGTGTCCAACTTATGTTCTATACTTTGATGCTCTCAATCCCACTAAGAGCAATGTTGAATGTGGAAGCTGTAATTTTGTCAAAAACTGCTAATTCGTATAGAGCCATCGAACCAGCCCTACCAAAAACTAGAGCTGTATGCATTATATGGATAGACAGCAAATGACCTAGATTGTTAATGTTGTGTTTCGTACACCTTTAGGCCGGGTTCCAGCAACTCGGATCTTGGGCCTTTCACCTGCACACTTAAGAAAACACAGAGAGTGGGGGGCTTGGTGGAGGCCGGGGAGTCTCCGATGCTTAAGTCAGTATATCTCTCTAGTAGTTTGTGCAAGAGCTTTCAAGAATCAGAGAGAGTTCTTCGTACTTGAGTGGTAGGTTTTATACTAGGTTTTTGGGCAGGGACAGCCCATACCTTGCCTCAAAGAGTTCATGTCACTTCAACTGTTCATCTAGTCAAAATCCTATAATGCGGCGTGACTCATGGGATGGCTCCATTAATGCGGCGTAGAGTTCGGGGAGTGGCGTCTTTAATGCGGCATGGCTCCCTAACTTACTTTATCCCGCAAATGTTCATTGTTAAGCCTCTTCATCTCTGTTGTCAGGAGATCGAGTGTTCCTCGTATCTCTCGCCCACCTGCCTGCTCAGGTTCTCGAGGGTTGGGTGCCATTGGGGGGTGTAAAGACGGCGAGTCTCATCTACCTCTACCATCTGCTTTTCCCACACGATGGTTGCTTCCTTGGTGGGTTTTGCTCGTGGGTCGAGTACTCTGTAGAGGCCCATTGACTCCTTTTAGAGGAGGGTTGTTGGGCCTAATCGGGCTCTCTCCCTCTTCCCTAGAGATCCCTCATGGGCTCGCTATATGAACCAATTGGGGAATCCCCTTGCATGGATCATTCAATACCACACTCTTGTTTTCACTCCTAGGCAGTGCATCCCTTTTCTATGGTATTGTGATGTGGATGTACATATATATCATCATCATCCTTGTTGGCTTAAAAAGAACTCAGGATCTAATATCAACAGCCTTGTACAATATATGAACATAACAAATAATTGGTTTTTTGGGTGGCCTTATGGAATGCTGTCCTCATTTCCATGCCCAAGTAACTGTTCTTTTTCTTTGATGGGTATTATATAAAAATAACTAATCTCTGATATTGCAGTGCTCTTGGTGGCTTCCTTCAATTGGATGATTATCTTTCGTCCATTAGATAATGGCCTGTCGAGCTTGGAGATAGAAGTTGGTCATAGATGGAAATAGGGTACGTGAATGTTGATACACTCGGCCTTGTAATGTTGAGAATTTTGATGCGAATTTGATTTCTTGTGTCTTTGACAACTTTTTCCTTTCCTATGAATATTGTTTCTTATAATTACTAGGGTGAAGGGCACGTGGGAGGGATATGCTTGACTTCCCTTGTTTGATGTACTTGATTTCTTTTGTGTGGTTGTCAAAGAATTAAATGTAAAGGAATTAATTAGAAGACATTGAAGAAGTATTTTGCCATTGATTTTCAATATGCATTTTACCAAAACAGAAAAAAGATCAAGACCAACGAACATTACATATAGAATACAATACATCACCCAATAACTAATAAATATTAAATACCATTGTCAAGTCCTTATTGTCGTCTAAGCTCCTCTATGCATTTGATGACAATGTGATCTACATCAATGGTTGTAGGTGCCTTTGATCAGCAAGCAATTTGTAAGTCTCCAAGCCCTAATCTTTCGTTAAAATGTTTGTACATGTCTTTGATCCTGAATTGAACACTCTAACTAGTCAAACTAAAGTATATCTTTCTTTTCTAAATAATTCAGCCAACTCTACTAGTTAAGACTGAAGACGAAAATAATTGAATTTCAACAATTCTTGTGAAGATTTACTATTACTATTTTCTTGCATCCAACTCTATTATACAAAAAAATAGTTTTATTTGAAGGCCTTTACATCACACGCCATACAAAATCATAAAAATGATTAGATCAAAACAAGCACGTCAATATCGAAGCATCAATTTGGCCAACCCAACTTAATCTACATTGCCAATTTGCAATGTGATAGTCATTAGCCACTAAAGGTCAAAATAGTCAACACACCTAACATGCATTGATACGCATTTTAGCCCACTGGGCTGTTTTCTTCCCCTATGATCGTTGATGGTTGTCAAGGTGTCGTTCGCTTTTTTGAGCTCCTCCGAAAAACCTTTTTCACTTGAAACTTGGCCGTTGGGCCTTTCTATGTGTAAGCTGTTGTTCTGAGAGATTTTTGAGGTATCATCCCTAATTTATCTTATTTAATTATGAGGAATATTAGAGAGAAGTCACTATAGCAGTGTATATTTTGCATTCACTGTATGGCTGTTTCTAGTTGATTGTTCTCAACACTCACTTGGGGAGATGTGTGATCTAGATGATGCCACATCATGTGTGCAAAATGGATGCTCCCAATAGTGACTTCTATCTATATTTATTCTTTAACTATCTCAATCAAGGTTTTTCAAATTTTTGTTTGAACTTAAGGTTTCAAGTGAGAGAAATAAAAACACATAAGATAAACTATACCATATTTGTACTCATTTAATACTGCCAGAAAATAAAATAAAAATGTATACGGGTGGCAATAAATATTATAGGACTTACTTTATGTGTTTATCTCTTTCAACTGAGACTCTCAAGTTTGAGTAAGAAATTGAGAGGATCTTTCTCCAAATTATCTTACCAAAGACTCAAAGAGAATTAAATACTCAATTATCATTTATAATATATTAGAACAAATACAAGTATAATTTTCTTGATCATGTATAACTCTTATGTTGTGTTTAGATGGCTGGATTTGGAAAAGGGTTTAAAATTTGAGTCTTTGAAATCTAAATTATTTGCCTCGATCATATTAAAACTTAGATTTAGATTTGGACAAAATTTCAAAATCTTGAATTTCAAATTACACTACATGAAATGAATTTGAAATCATGGCATTGATTTGCAATCCCAAGTCCAAATCATTCTACCCAAACTCAACCTTAAGGTATTCTATCAAGTAAATTTCTTTAATTATTTCTTTTTCTTTTTAATTCAATTGATGAGATCTTGCCACCTTAGCATTTATAACTCATAATAATCTAACTAATCATCCACTATATTGTCAAATTCTCTTCGAGTTGTGAAATCACCTAGGTTGTATATAGATAGAAGAATTTAGATTTGAATTTGAATTTAAACTTGAATTTCAAATTAACCATGCTTTTTAAGATTTTGAAAGGCTTAAAAGCTTTTTCGACCATCATACAAATCCAAATTTTAACGTAGGATCCAAAAAGAGATCTCAATTAATTTAAAGGTCGAAATCCAAATCCTTGGTCTTAGGGTTGGGGAATTAGTATTAAAAAGTGTTTAAATAGTCTTAAAAACTTTTTAATTGAATAATTAAATTGTTTGAGTGTTACATATTAAATCACTTTTAATATCAAATAAGCTAAAAAGTAGGGGTGTGCAAAATTTCGAAAATTTCGACTCCGTCCGACTTCCGCTCCGACTCCGACTCCGACTTCGTCAGAGTCATCGGAATTCGGAGTCGGAATTCGGAGTAGCTCCGAATATCTATTCGGAGTCGGAGTCGGAGTCGGAGCTCCAAGAAGCTCCGATTCCGACTCCGAAATTTTTTTTACTGTACACTTTCGCTCTAGCGAGGTGTCGAGCGCAAGTCGAGCACACGTTGTATTGAACATTGGCTCGAGCGACATGTCGAGCGGAAGTCAAGCGAACCTCTCTGGAAGAGTTCTGCTCGAGCGACAGGTCGAGCGGAAGTCGAGCGAACCTCTTCCAGAGAGGTTCGCTCGAGCGAAAGTCGAGCCCAGGTCGAGCGCACGTCGAGCGCACGTCAAGCTCCGATCTTATGTCGGAGCTCCTATAGGAGGTCGGAGCTCCGACCTCCGATCGGAGTCGGACTCCGACTCCAGTTCGGAGTCGGAGTCGGAGCTCCAATTTGGCTCCGACTCTTGTCGGAGTCGGAGGTCGAAAACGAGCACTCCGACTCCGTCGGAGTCGGAGCCCAGCCCTACTAAAAAGTATGATTGAGAAAAAGCATCAAAATGATGATTTTCCTCAAACGTGTTTTTTCGGATAATGCGAAACGTAATTCAAATTTTAAAAATACTGTCAATGGACAAAAATGCTCATATAACTTTTAGATAATTACAACTTTCAAACTTTCAAGAATATGCTCATGATTTTTAAAAATTTAAATAATCATCATTTCTATCTGAAAAAAATACTTTTTTAATTTGTTTCTGAACAAATGTAACATATTTGAAAGTACTTTAAACATATGGTTACCAAACAGTCAATAACGTTTTAATAGTAAACGTTATTACTGAAGTTATAAGTTATAAGTCCTAAAAGTATAAACTATATTTTCCACCGCAATCTCATGCATGCCTATCTATCCAAACGCAATATCAAGATATTTATAGTATAATTTATATAGACAAGCCATGTTATCTACACTATTGTAGTAAACCTAACGTCTACATACATATCCCATTGGTTGGCAACCCACTTGTTTGGTGACGAGGAATAGAAATGGGCAGCAGATCAGATTGCACTGAAAATTTCTCAATGTTTCTTTCTATAGTTGGAGAGCATCTCATGAGAACCCCTCACGTGTGTTTTCTTAAATATTTTCTTTGTGGGCAAATTCAGAAAAATTAAAAAACATAGTGAAAAAAAGACAGAAAAAAAAGAGTAGTCTTAATTAAGAAGTAGAGTTTTAAGGATATATGGTTGAGACTTTTAGACTGAGGTCGAAAAAGGAAAGGTAGTTGAATGTCCTTCTCTTTAATTTTCTTTTTCCCATTATTATTATTATTATTATTAGCAGCATGAGATAAGAGCAAATGTGTTGATTGGTTGCTGAGAAAAATTCAGAAATTTGGTTGAGAAAATACGAGTTTGGCTCACCAATCTTCACTTCCCAAATTGATTAATTCTGCTCATGTTTCCTTTTCTTTCACCATCTCACTTTATTTTGTTGTATTTATGTTCATTATTGGGTAGTTTAATGTTGGAATTGAGTAATTACCTATCTACTTGGTTGTCGTTAGGACTGGAGACATCATAGTCCACGTTATAAATGGTTGTACCAGGATTATTTTTCCCCTACTCTTTACCATCTTCTTAGCGACCAGTGGAAGCTTTAAGTTTTTTAAGTTTTTTTTTTCCTTTCTTTCTTTCGAAGTACATCTACCTAAAAGAATAGTTGGTTTGGAAAATATATATGAAGTCAATTATTACTAAGATATCTCGGAGATTGTTTATGGGTATATAGAGTACTCCTACATGTATTTATAATTTTGCATATATACGTAAATTACATATTTTAATTTTTTTTTTAAATTCAAATTTTGAATTAAAATTTCCTAATTTTTATCATATTAAAAATTGACACATGGAATAGTAAGATTTTTTTAAATACAGTTAGTGTTTTTTCTATAAGTAATTTTATCAATTTATGTCTGTAATGATATGATTCGGGAGTGATTTATTAGAGAATAATTCTTCTTATCAATTATTATTCATTATACACACACCACATCCTACGAAAAAATAAAGAAAAAGTTATCACTATGGAGTTTAAGAGTAAATACTAAATAGTAATTGATGAATAGCATAACCCTTTATTGAAATCAATAAAAGCACTTGAATCTCATTTGAGTAACGAGTGTTCAAGATCTGTGTAGATAATTTTTTACTCAAAACAATTTTTATATATCACAAAAATCTCATTTATTATCTGAGTTTGTTCAGAAGCTAATCAATTTTGTCACAGAAATTATTTATATTATAACTTATAATATTATCTTCAGATTTTAATGATTGTCCATAGTTTATAACTTCATCTTCATAAAGATTTGTATCGTTTAATAATTTATCATAGTTTTGTATTTGTAAATAAACGAATTCATCAAGCCTAACTCAAATTTAAAGGAGTCGATCTCTGGCAATTTGTGCAGTAACCTTGTTATTTATTACCCTACATAGATCATTACGGAGGCAATTTCATTTTTGTTGAAAATTTGGAATTTTTCTCATCACAAAAATATTGACATAAACGGGATGAAAATGAAGACGAATAACGTAAAACTAAAAGGGTATTGGAATATTTCATCCCTCTAAAATTCTAAATAAATAATAACATGTAAGTGATGTATGATTGTGGTTGGTCAAACTTGATTAGGTAAGCACATTGATTCCTAGAACAATATTACAAGTACCTTTTCTTTTTTTTTTCCCCCTTAAGACACGAGTTTTGGACTTCTTTAACACCAAACAACCTTTGATTTGGCATTGCATGCTCGGTTTAATGTTGATTCTGGTTAAAATAAATAATAAAATTTATCGTTTTTCATCAATTAAGTTTTTTAAATAAGGGATGATTTCACGTGGTATAAGAGTAGAGGTCTTGAATTCAAATCATGACTCTACACTCTATCTCATTTAATTAAATATTCTACGTGTTGAGCCCACTTATTGAGGGATAGTTTGACCTACACGTGAGGGAGAGTGTTGATATATAAAATAAATATAAAGTCTATATCTTCGCATTAATTTAAACATTTAGGATAATTGATGATTTCATATCGGTGATATGAAAGGGGCTATGCTAACAAGATTGTGCACGATGAAATTGACATTTTTGAAGATTTTAAAAATATTTCATTGTAGTGTTATAGTCACAAAGAAATTATATAAAAGTAATTTTACAAATTGATGTAATTTTATGTGGTCTGTTAGATCTATTTTAAAATAAAAATAACCTTACAATTTAACAAACTACATCAAAATATATTATTTTATAGAATTACTTTTGTATAATTTTTTTGTTGGTATGTATTTTCCAAATTAGATTACTCTCTAATCACGTCATGTCCATACTCCATAGCAATTGGTACAAAAAATAATAATAAGAATTAATGCCGTGCATGTTAAGCAAAAGAGTAGGCCAAGACAACCAGAAATCTTGCGTAGGGGAGATGAACGATATAATATATATAACTTCATAAAAAAATATTTAAAGTATTTTGCTTGCGCTTTTTCTACGACCTTCGCCGAAAACTCATTTTTTAGACAACAAATATAAATTGGGAGTCCTAAATACTTTGCTAAGCTACTAAGAGCACTAGTATTGGACTCATCAAATGAGTCTAATCTTCAAAATTTGATGATTTTAGTTTTAAAATCCTGGTATTGGATTCACCATATGCTCAAATGTCAAGCTTTTAGCTACAGTACATTCATCTTCATCTTCAAATTTGAAGACTCACTATTCACACTCTATAACCATTATTTTATTTATTTAAATTATTATTTTCCAATTTTGAGCCACAATATATTTAAGTTAGGAAATAATAATTTAAATATTAAATTAAATTATTAATTAACATATAGTTAGTGTAATTGTCAAATATGAAAAAAATAAATTAAAAATATTATTATTAACGAAATAATATTATATTATTATTTTGATGAATCTAATGGTTAATCCAATGTAGAGTTATGGATAGAAAGGTTTTGGATTTATGAAAAATATGTACTTTTCATCAAATTTTGAAGATAAAAATGATGAATCCAATGCTAATGCTCTAATACATAAAAAATTAGTAATGTGAGCACTGCTTTTTGTTACTCTCCGAGTCTTCGGACCCTTTTCGAAAACTTATTCTGAGATGAGATGAGATAAATTAATATTAAAATTAAAAAGTTGAATAAAATATTGTTATAATATATTTTTTAATATCATTTTTATTTTAAAATTTAAAAAAGTTGAATTATTAATTTTATGTTGTATGAAAATTTAAAAAAATATAATGATAAGATGTAAAATTTTTAAAATTTAAAATTTTAATCTTGAAAACAAATCATCCCTTAAGTTAAAGGAGGACCACCTTAAGTCTATTAGCATCTTTGAAATGGCCTTATTATATTATAAATACACAAGCTTATTGGTTTTAGATGATTACTCCTTGACTTCTCTCGTTTTAATCCTTTTATTACATATTCGTTAAGACTGACTAATGGAGTCCATGCCACATGGTTTATAAGCCATGTCATCACCAATAAATTTTTGTTGTTTGTCACATTAAATAAAAATTAAAAAAAAAACTAAAAACTTGCAAAGAAAAAAATTTAAAAAAAAATAATCTCATTGGCTGGCTTGATCATTTTCTCCTTTTAATCTTATTTTCTATTTTTTAAAAAACTTACACCTTTTTTCTCTTATTTTTGACATTTTTTGTTTTCATTTTTTTTTAATTTAGACTTTTTTCATTTTTTTTTTATTTTTAAAAAATCAAAATTTGTCTTTTTAACTATTGTGACACATGGCATAATCTTATGGCAATGCTGTGGCTTCTAAGCCACGTAGCAAGGACTTCATTAACCAGCCTAACAGATCTTAACAAAATGATTAAAATGTTCAAAATTAAAAACATAAAGATGAAAAAGTTCATTTTTAAGATTCGGAAAGTAATCTATTTAAAGAAAAAACTACAACGACTATTTTAGTAGTTAACCATTAATAATAGAATCTTTCTATACATCAGTCACTATTTTATCATACACTCCACACATTTTTTTAACTTTATGTCACATTCAGCCATTACTTTCAATCTCTCTCTTCCCTCTGTCGCTCTCTCCTCCTTCCTTTCTCTCCCCTTCATCAAGCTCTCCTCAGCCCCTCTCTCTCTCTCTCCTCAAGCTCTTCTCGACCTCTCTTCCAACCTATCTCTCCTCAAGTTTTGTTAAAGGAAATAAAATAAAATCCCGCATATCAAGTATGGTCCGATTGCTGCCAAACAGTGGCTGATCCGAAAATTATTTCTTAATAATATGATTATATGCCCGTGGTGTTTATGAAACATGTCTTGACGCCAAACAAGCCTACTAAACTTTCATAACTCCCATGTGAAATGTTGCTTATTTGCTTGCCTTACCTTCAAATATATTGCAAAGTATATTATTTTCTTCCTCGTTGCTTTGCTCAAACCAGAATCCCATCAAAGTTCAAGAGACATCTCTCATCTATCTTCCTTACTCTCTAACTTCTATTTAAAAATATCAGCCCATATTTACCTTATTGGAGAAGCGGGGAGTTTTGACACAGTATATTCTTCCCTACCCTTCTTCCTTCCTCACCTTTCCTCCAAGGCTTGTATGGTTTTTTTTTGAAAATTTTTTGTTCTTTTTTCATTCTAAAGTGGAATAGACCAATCTACTAGGTTTCAACCTCTTCATAGCAACATGTGCCATCCCAATGAACTTCGAGGCCACCGATCTACAGGGTGAGAGCGACAATGTTGATTAACTTGATTTTAGAAATGCACATGAGCCTCACGCACCATCCTATCTCCATGTCTCCACATGCTAAACACTCCAATGGCTTCTTTGGTTATGGATCTTCTAGATGAATATTCTCAGGTTTCAAAGTGAGGAGCGACAGGTACAAGTGCATCTAACCGATGCATCGCTATCCTAAACATTTTCCTTTAACAAAACACCTACAGTCCAACCTCTCCAGCCAATCCATGTTACAACTTTTCCTAACATTTGGAATTGACATATTGCAGCATGTTGTTTGATAGATGGAAAATGCTGAAGAGACTAATGAAGTGCACCGATGTGCATTTTTGTGATTTTTTTTTTTTTTTAGCACCATCCCTAATAGATATTAGAGGTGTAATCGGTTCAGTCTGAGGGGTTTTGGATCGAAAATTTTGGTCAATCATTTTTTATGGACCAAACCGTTAGCTATCGGTTCATTCAGTCCAATTCAATCCATGAACATTCCTCTCTCTCTTTCTCTCTTTTTAATTAATACAAAAAATTAATTAAATTAGTAAAATTAAAATTAAATTGTCTCTTTAACATTTTATACATGCTTAATGAATATTAAAGATCCGGACCTTCAATCCGGTCAGCTTTCGCGATCCTGAATCAAACAACCTACGGAAGTGGACCACCGAATGTCACGGTATCCAACACATGAGTAAAGTTGAAGTAATCCATTAACTTTCTTCGCAAAAACAAAAAGGGAATGATTATCTTAGCCCTAAGATATGTGGTGGTGAGATTTGAAATTGACGGATGGTGCCAAACATTTTAGCAAGTGAATAATTAATAGATTGGACTGAGCCCAAGTTTTTTTTTGTCTTTCTTCAGGGTTTGTTTGTGAAGGTGCAAACATGTGTTGATGGAAGTCTGGTTCAGAATAGGTTTTTTGCACTTTGTATTGGAATAACTGTTCCTTAAGTTGCTATTGCAAATTCTAACCTACATTTTTCTTTCCTTTCTTTTTCTCTTGTAAGGCATTCATACACTAAGATATAGAAGAATGATTTGCTCACTTTTGATTCTATTTTTCTATTCTCACTTTGTTTTTTTTTTTTATTGACATCAGATGCAAGAAAGCAAAATTTTGAATAATTTTAAGGGTACACAGACTCTCGACAAAGACTTTGATAAACTCTAAAAATTATTTACACCTAAAAAAATTCAAACCTTAAATGGAGAGAGCATATTACTAAAACCAAAGCCCTTGCTACCAAAGCCACCCCCAAAGGTTTTATCCTAAGTTTGGTAACTCTGAGGATTGGTCCTGCAACTATTAGCCTCCCACTTGTATCATTCTTTTTTTCAATTTTTTTTGGTTTTAACAGTCTATAAGGTTGCGTTTGGATATTGAGATGAATTGAAATAAACTGAATTCTTTACGAATAGTAATGAGTGGAGATGATAGAGTGATTTTTGTGAGTCTCACCTAAGATGAGTTTAGATATATTTGGATGTTAAGATGAGTTTAGATATATTTATGAGAAACTGAAAAATGTATGAATCACACCAATGATTGAAAAGTTGTTGTAATGATTGAATATTAATTTATTTAAGTCTTTAAGTAATAAATAATAAAAATCAAACATAAATTTCCTCAATGCATGCAAAATATTTTTTGTGCAAACTTTTTCTTACTCGAAATTTATAAAAAAATTTAAATAATTATCAGTTAAAAGATAACAGTATCTTGCTCACATTTTATTTCAATATTTGTGTATATATTATTTAATAACTACTACAAAAATAATTGCGCGGTAGAAATAAAGAAAGTCACCCACCATTCCATACGACAAAGTCATGGCACGGGAAGGTTGCCTTCGTTACAGACGGTTTGGGAAAGAAGAAGGACGGGAAAGAGAGAGGGAGAGAGAGAGAGAGAGAGGCAGACTTATCATGACGGAAGAAAAAACACAACAAAAAGAGAGAGAAAGTCAGGAACCCCTAGATAATGTCAGTGACGTGTTATATCAAGAAACAGTGTTAAAACCAGCTGAGTTATGTATATTTGTGAATGAATTAAATATTTAGATATTAAGATAAGTTGAATGCATTCAAGGATACAAACCTAATTTCAGTCTTGACTAGTTAACAAGGTTCTTTATAATTCTTCACATTACAATTACTAGGAAAGTGAGAAAAACAAACGAAAAGTGAAAATGTCTTTTTGTTTATCATATGACATCTCAGTCCTGATGCAGTACACACATCACACGATATAAGTACAAGAAAATAAAGCTATGATAGTCTCTAACCTTTTTTTATTTTTTATTTTTGTTTAAACTGTCCATTCTTTCCGATGAAACTACTCACATGCAAAAGAAAGGAGTAATGCTAGAGCTATTGTTGGTGGCTCCCGTTGGTTTTAGTATGTATTTTTTAACGTGCTTTTTTTACAATTACTTTTTATAAAAAATTTTTAATATTTTAAAAAATAAAATAAATTTATAATATTATTAAAAAATACTTCTTTAATCATGAAGTAAAAAAAATTATTAAAAAAATACTTCCTTAATCACGAAATGAAATAAAAAAAATAATTTTTTACTTCCTCATTAATGAAGTATTTTTTAATAATATTATTTTTTTTATTTTTTTTAAATATTTAAAATTGTTAAAAAAATTTATATAAAAATAATTATAAAAAAAAACATATTAAAAAACACATGATAGAGCCAGTAGTGACTCGCAGCGTATTCCAAAGAAAAGTTAGGGGTTGTCTGACAACATAGATGGTTTCTCTCATTTCTTTCAATCTTAAAATTTTTCACTTTATTTTCTTTTTGAATATTACTCAAACATAAAAATTTTTAATTTTTAATTTTTTTTATCTAATTATTAGAATATTGATATTGGCTTAACCAAATGCCAGACAAGTCTAAATTTTGACTAAGGTTTTTTAAAATTAATTGTATTGAACTAGTCAAAACTATATTTGATGATTTACTGTTTATCAACCAAAATAATATTTTATTAAAAAATATTCTCACTTTTCTCACTCACTCCCACGTCTCCTCTCTCCCTTCCTTCTCTTTCTCTTCCTTTATTTTTCATGTTAAATAATTTATTTGGACAATAAAAATTAAATTATTAATTAATATATGGAGTGTATTTGTAAAATATAAAAATAAAAAAAATTATTAAAATATATAATATTATATTATTATTTTGACTTTAGAATGATTAGTCCAATGTAGATTAACCTCTTTAAAAGTTTTGACTTTAGCCAAAGTATGTACTTCTTGGTGATGTATCATCCTCAGCCAATTGTCCTAACTTTCCTATACTCGACAATACTCACGTGCTGGCTGAATAATCAATTCCAGAAAAATAGCTCCCCTCAATGGCAGAATCTATACTATTCATTTATTTTTATTGTTATTTGGAGCAATGCAAAGGTAGGGCATTGCAAAAAAATATGTAATATGGTCCGTCCGTAAGATCCGATCTAACCAGATTCGAAAAAGTGATTTGAAATAGCTTGCGGGTCGAATCCGTTGAAACCGACTACACGTTTTCACAATTGATCTCAAACCCTAATTGCCATCCCTCCCCATTTCTCTCTGTCATCATAACCACTTGCAGTCGATTTAAAGCATGAGTTGGAACATGTTATACGGATTGTTGATCCATTGTTCAACCACAAGGTAAATTCTCAGTTTTATGCCAATTTGGAAAAACAAAACAATACATTTCATCACGGAAAAAAACCAAACCTTATAAACTACACGAACGAACGAAATTAAATTGAAGAAGAAAATCAGAGCTTGCTTGCATCAACTGTGAGGAGCTCGGTCCAAGCATCATCCAAGAATCCCCATAAAACCCATATCGGATGCTTTGCAAAAAATGCCAATTTCATCGCGGGTTCGATGAAAACCACCGTCACTCGCGAGGGCCACGGCTAGAGCCAGTAGGATCTACACAGCGATGTCATCGAACGCAGCTGCAACCATGACGAGCTTTCCCACTCTATTACGGTTGAGGTTAAGGTTTCATTTCGACTGCCCCTATTAGTTACTCTCACTCTCGCTTTCTCTCTGTGTTTGTGTCCTTGCACCTCTTTCAAACTCGATCTCACATTAATTTCGTTTGTATCTCGATCTCTTGAGAATAAAAGTTTTATTACTCATCGAACTTGGGTTGGGTCGGGTCGGGTCAGTCCTAAACACTACTCGGGTCAGTTGGTGCTCACCCTTATGAAAAGGTAAAATAAGTAGAAATTCTATTTGCCCCATTATTTTGATATCTCATGTATCTTAATGTTTTTTGATGCATTTGGTAAGAGAATTCCACTTTCATTACCTCTATGTTCTCATTTTTCCATTAATTTATTTATTCATTTCCATGGAAGGATGCATCAACTCAGACATTCTCAACCAAAGTTAAAAAGCATGCTAACAAAGTGTAAATGTCTGGTTTATTGTAAGAGGAGCGAGCATGCATAAACATCAGTTGTGTAGGATCCATAGCATTAAATACATGACGACATATGCTTGGTGAATTTAGTTGTTTTTTCCTCAAATTATATACAAAAGAGAATAGCATCTCATGACTGGTTAACCACCAAGAATATACGAAAAAACTACAACTACTCTTCCCCATGCCCCACCATATATACTTGCTCCTGAGCAAAAAAAATAAAAAAAACACTAATGGACCACAGAACTCAGAAAGGCCAATTCATGTGGCCAAGAACCAAAACCTACACTTCAAATCAAAACTTTATTCTGGTCAATAGGGGTAAGTAGTCTTATTAATCAATAATGATGATGGAAGATTTTAGATACTGATTTATATAAAGAGAGCATGATCTTGGGGTAGTGATGTCTTTTTGATCACTTGAAGGGTATTTGCTTAAAATGATCCAAGCAAGACAGGCTTTATAACATCACATAAGAATATAGATCTCATCGTTATAATTTTTTATATAAAATATAATAAATAATATAATTTTTTTAAATTTTTAAATAATAATAAATTTAAAAAATAATATTTTAATAATATTTTATTTAACTTATTTCATTTTATCTCATTTCTATATTCAAACCAGCCACTAGGAAATTTTCAGAATTTATTTTTGTTTTTGTTTATTTAATTTTGAATATAGCCTTTCCTTCATATTGTAGAAAGACCGAGAGAGAGAGAGAGAGAGAGAGAGATTGGCAGCCTCTTCTGAGGAGTGAGGACTGCGGACTGCGGACTGCGGAGGACTCAGATTGCCCAAAACTTGGCGCCTCAAAGCTTTTCCCAATCCAAACACCCGACAAAAAACCGAATGCAACTTTTCCCTTCTTTCTTTCTCACCCTTTGTTCACCAGTGCTACCACTTCTATCTCTATGCCTTCCTCATTTACATCTCAACCATCCATGAACACCTTCATCTTCTTCCTCGCCTAGATTAACATAATCAAACCCAAGTTCATTTCTTTCCATCTGGATTTTCGATTTCATCTTCTGGGGTCTTCTTCGTTTTTTTTTGTCGTCGTCTTCTTCTTCTTGTACGTCTGTCATGGATGCGTCGTGTGTGACATCTCCGCTTTGCACGTGGTTGGTCGCTACTTGCATGTCGGTCACGTGCGGCGCAGACCACTCCGCGTGCCCGTCCATGTTCGGTTCCAGCAAGAGACAGAGCAAATGGGCTCGCGGCAGGAGGAGGGTCTTGTCCAAATGCAGCTCCGAACCTCGGACGGGCTCGATTTCCTCCCCGTGTGGATCGAGCATTCAGGGCCTTATGAGCTCCTGCCTCGCTTTCGAACCCTGCCATGAGTACTATAGCTCCAAGGGCCTTTCTTCTTTGGGATTTTACTCTCTTTTCGGATCCAAGAATGTTCATCTGAATCGTAGACAGAGGAGTTTGAATCGACCACCCCATTCCGGTATATTCTTTCTGCGATACCCTTCAAGTTTGAGCCTTTATTGTTGACTTTTTCTTTTATTTATGTATTAAAATTAACTTCGATTACTCTCTTTATATTTATTCAGTAAATTGAAAACCTGGGATTTTGTTAACCTTTGATTCATTTCCCGTTTGATCTTCTTGTTATTTGTTCTGGATTTTCTCAGAATATCTTTATTTTTCCATTTACTTTTTTTTATAAGTAGTTTTTCCATTTGCTTTGTGTAGTGTGGAAATTTGGTTTTGTTCCCGTTTCCTCTGGTTGCACACTGTGAAAAGACTAGAAATGATGGAGGATTTTAATAATTGGGTCTAATATTACGTTGTGTTGGCTGGAAAGTTCACTTCAGTTTCGGTTATGAAGCAGTTTGGCTATTGGAAAATAGGTTCTTCAATATTAGTAACGCAGGAATTCTCTCTCTCTCTCTCGTGAGAACTCACTACCCTAAACGAGGTTCATTTACCAGTTTTGTAACAGTTGAATGGATATATTTGGAGTTATTATTGGTAATCCAGCACAACTTAGGTTGTTTCTTTTTTGATAAGTAATTAGACTTTAATCAAAGGCACAATCCAAGTACAACGTTGGTTGTTTCTAGTTGCACAGTGTAACTATCTTTTTTTTGATATATAAGAAAAGTTTTATTGAGACAAGTAAATAGGCATAGCCCAAGTACATATGAAGTATACAGATGCGGAAACCTAGTTACATGTTAGGAACTAGAAAAAAAAAGGAGGAAATCATGGACACTAGTTCCATTGAATACAATGGCTGAAGCCCAAAGAAATAAGGTGTTGAAAAAGAAACATCTAAGTTCGTCCACTGAGCGTTCCTTATCTTCAAAACACTGCTCTTTCCTCTTGAACCATATACACCACACAAGACCATAAAGGGATCATGTTCCAAATAGTGGCAATTTGAGAGTTACCCCTAAGACCTCTCCAACAAGCGAAAAGATCCACTACCCTCCTAGGCATCGCCTACGCCAATCCAATCCTATTAAAGACCTCACACCATAACACCCTTGCCATCTCACAATGAAGTAACAAATGATCCACTGATTCGACACATTTTTTTACACATGTAGCACTAGTCCATAACAGTTAGTCCATGCTTCCTAAGATTGTACAAGGTCAGAATTTTCCCAAGAGAAGCTGTCCAACTAAAGAAAGCAACCTTACTTCTCCATATACACTTCCAAGGAAAAGAGTGCACTACATTCGGACTAGACAGCAGCTTGTACATAGAGCGAACAGTGAACTTCTTATTTATGGTATCAATCCAAACCATCTAATATTTTCACACACTCCCACACCATGTTTACCTCTAACCTCATTAGAGCACCAACACCCCCAAGCACTCCCATATTTGGAATCAATCACAACCCTCCACGAAGTCTCACTTTCTTGACGATACCTCCATAACCACTACCCTAAAAGGAATTTATTGAAGGTCCTCAACTCCACACGACAGTGGAGAAAAAATCTTATCCTAACTAAAACCAGATGGAACATGGCTTCCTCCCCAATACCTCCTATAAGAAATCTCAAAACATCTTTACATTCCTATTAGCCACGCCAACTGGTAGAGGAAATAATGAGAGAAAATATGTAGGGGGATTAGAAAGAGTGCTTTTAACTAAGGTGATTCTTTCCCCTTTTGACAAGTACAACCTCTTCTATGTCGCCAGCCTTCTCTCTACCTTCTCAATCACCCCATCCCAAATTGCTCTTGCCTTAAAGACAGCCCCCAAAGGGAGACCAAGATATCTTATTGGCAGTGAAGAAACCTAACAATCGGGTTTGGTCCCGATTGGATAGATTCCTGGTATCACCTTCGTGGGAGGCTCACTTTCCTGAGGTGTATCATGTGAGACGTTCAAGGATTTGCATGTTGTGAAGTAATCCCTCAGTTTTTTCATCTAATAGTCTGAAGAAAATTAAACTCAGGTGGTTTCTTGTCATAATACATTCACGAAATGGAAGTTCTAGCTGCGAAGTACAAAACATTTTGACTCTTCATTCTTCAATTGATAGTATAATGCTTCTCCCTCTCTCTGGTGAATGCCTTGGTTACTTGACTTAGGTGCACTAGTCCTGATTGTTATATCATCAGCCTTACTGGCATATTCCCACTTTCTCTGGTCAGTGAGATGAATGTTGCAGGCTTGCAGCAGTCCTGTCAATTCAAACCTAATGCTGATATTTGTTCTTTGATTATGGACTAAGTTCCATATTCAAGCCAATCTTGGTAGTCATAATCATAGGCTTCACTTAATCAGGTGTTAAAATTATGTTGTTTTGATGCACGAGTCTTATTTGATAAAGCTTTAAATTTATAAAGTTGTGATGATGTAATAACTACATACACGTGCCACCTCTGCTGAATTTATTAATACTCTAGGGGAAGCCATGGCTGTAGCTGTGCAACCTGCAAAGGAAGTTGCAACAAGAAATAAACCTCTCACAAAGCAAAGGCGAGTGGTTGTGACAGGGATGGGTGTGGTGACCCCACTTGGTCATGAACCAGATGTCTTCTACAATAATTTGCTTGAGGGTGTCAGTGGTATAAGTGAGATTGAGGCTTTTGATTGTGCCCAATTTCCAACGGTAAACCATATTTCAGCTATCTCTTCATCTGGTGCTCACTTTTCACCCTGTGCTTAATATTATTTCTTTCCCTAGAGAATTGCTGGAGAGATCAAGTCTTTTTCTACTGATGGATGGGTTGTGCCCAAACTTTCCAAGAGGATGGACAAATTCATGCTTTACTTGCTTACTGCTGGCAAAAAAGCCTTGGCAGATGGTGGAATTACAGAAGATGTAATGAATGATTTAGATAAAGCAAAATGTGGAGTTTTGATTGGCTCGGCAATGGGTGGAATGAAGGTAACATCATTCCTCAGCACAAGATATCATTAGAATTAACAAGGTTGAACATATTAAAATTGGTAAGAACTTTCAGTTGCTAATATTCAATTTGATAGGAAGTGCATTCTGAGAGCTGTAAGTTGTAGTCACATCTGCTTAGTGTTGGTATAGCACGCTTAAGCGCACAGCACAAGAGTCAAGGGCAAAGCACTTCACATACCAAAAGCAAAGTGCACTTACAAAAGCACGCTTTTTGGCACTTTTTGTGTGAGCTTAAAGTGCAGAAAAGCACACTTTTGTTAAGTTCGTTTTTTTAGAAAAATTTATAAAAATCAGTTCAAGACCCATAAAATGATGTAATAAAATATTCTTAAATATTAAGCTGGTATTGAAGATCATTTACGTACCATGGTGCCACATTGGCTCAAGTGATGTATATGCTTTGAACCCAATATATTAAGTCCAAGTTGGCTTTCTGGATGGGTTGATGTTTGATTGCTTATGTTAGCATAGAAGTCAATAGCTACATAATTCTTGAACTGTTTTAGTCTTGGACTTTTGGATATATTTTGATTGAATCATGTAATTTATTTTATTATGGCTATCAAATTCGTAGATGTGTATATTTAGCAGAGCATAAGAGAATTATATAAAACGTTATGTTTAAATTTTGTAATTAGTTTATTACTTGATTTTTATATTGCATAATACTCTAATAAATTGAGTTAATAGGCTAAATATAATACCATTTTGCTTTTTAAAGTTTTTTTTTTTCCATTTTATGGATTTTTTTGTTATTATTTATCATTTTTAAAAATGTGAGCTTTTCAGGCGGCCCTTGTGCTTATCGCTTAGGCTCTAGACAACATTTGGCGCTCATGTGTGCCAGTGCTAGCGATTTCACAAACACTACATCTGCTACCTATATGGTTTCCTACTAAAGTGGAACTTTTAATTTATCTGAAACCATGAGCCTACATGAGAAAGCAGATTGATTCTGCAATTTAGCATATTAATTCTGTAGTCTGGCATATTGATTGCTTACTCCTTTTAGGTGTCCTTTGTATTTTGAACAGGTTTTTAATGATGCAATTGAAGCTTTAAGAGTTTCATACAAGAAGATGAATCCTTTCTGCGTACCTTTTGCAACTACAAATATGGGTTCTGCCATGCTTGCAATGGATCTGGTCAACTTAATATTTTTTCAAATTTGTGATATGCCCTGATGAGAGCTGCAGTTATGGAGTTGACCTTCTAACAGCTCATTACTTAAAAAATTGCAGGGATGGATGGGCCCAAACTATTCTATCTCTACTGCTTGTGCTACAAGCAACTTTTGTATATTGAATGCAGCAAACCATATAACTAGAGGTGAAGCTGTAAGTGTCTTGCATTCAACACTCCCTCTACCACAGAAGTGTGCAAGTCTCTCATATTATTTAGTCTCTTGTTTGTATTTTTCTGTCAAATGATTTGTTTGTAAGGTCCAACCTTGAAAAGAAAAACTAATAATAAAATAAGTCTAAATATAAGCTGCAATCCAACATTGTAATGCAGGATGTGATGCTTTGTGGTGGCTCAGACGCGGCAATCATACCTATTGGTATCTCCTGTGTACTTTCCCTATTTTAAATTTATCTCAGAATATGCCAACTTTTAATGTCATGTAGTTTACATAACATGTCTTCTACTCGTTACTGCAGGCTTGGGAGGTTTTGTAGCTTGCAGAGCACTTTCCCAGAGGAACACTGATCCTACAAAAGCTTCACGCCCTTGGGATATTGTATGTTACCAACAATCCTATTGGTTCCGTGTCTTCATTTTCTCCCTTTTTTCATTGCTTACTTCTGTGGAATTTTATAAAATATTGTTTGAAGCGTGAAATACTTAATGATTATAAGAATACATGCGGAACTCTCCCTTATTTTAAAAGTGACTAAATTTCAAGCGATTCCTTCAAACTACCATATTCTATTATATATTGTGGTGATTTCTGTGATTGATGTTTGAGGAAAGATACTAGAGATGGCAATTATTGTCTGTTTTACTTGGTATACTTGTGTATTACTTAACACTGATTTTTGTGTCATCAAACAGAATCGTGATGGATTTGTTATGGGGGAAGGAGCTGGGGTTTTGCTCCTTGAAGAATTAGAGCATGCTAAGGTTTTCTCATTCTAACTCAAAATGGCCATGTCCAACATGCATGTAGGCAGTTCCTTTTAGCCAGTGAGCTCTTCTTAGGGCCTCATTCTCTTTCAGATTATCGGCCATTATCTCCCTTGATCCCCTTTCGGTGGCATTTCTTCTGTCTCTCAAATTCCTTCTAGTTTAAAAAATCAGTCATTCATTTGCATTTATCCAATTGGTATTCATGTCCGAGAGTGAATCATGAGATAACTTTTCATTGCACCATCCTCAACTAGTACTGCCTGTGATCTTTTTGTTTTTTGATAATTAAAAAAAAGTCATCTCATGATTCACTCTCTTGAAATGAATACCAATTGGAAAAATGCAAATGAACTGAGCTGAACTTGCTAATTCTATATTTTCTCACTCACTTAAGACTAATAAAGCCCAATCCTTTCCTAGTATAACATGTGATCAGGTTTTTCCTCTGGGTAATAATCCTATTGGCTAATTTCTACTTTTACAGAGAAGAGGTGCAAATATCTATGCCGAATTTCTAGGTGGAAGCTTCACTTGTGATGCTTATCACATGACTGAGCCACACCCTGATGGTAATGCACCTTCTCTTTGGTTCTTATTATGAAACCCGTAAAACTGTTGTGTTGCTTTCATAATTCTCTTGTAATGGACATATCCTTCACCAACTCTTCTTTAGTTCTTTGGTTTCATAATATTTTTCAATCTTATTTATATGATGCTTCTCCTATATGATATTGTTTTTTTTGTCTTATCTCAACTCCTGTAATTTTTTTTTGACAAGTAAGAAAGACACTTTTATTCATCGAATGAAATAGGCGAAACCCATGTACACAGGAAGTATATAAACACTTATGTAAATTGAGTTGCAGTGCATCAATTATTTTTTTTTATCGGTTGCAGTGAATCAATTATAATCA